>NW_007246849.1:47698-80125 GCF_000164805.1 Carlito syrichta
AGAAAGAAAGAAAGAAAGAAAGAAAGAAAGAAAGAAAGAAAGAAAGAAAGAAAGAGGGCTGAGACTGAGGCTGATGAAGGGAAGCGCAGAGTCAGTCTTGCAGACCAACAGGGACAGTCTCGTCCTCATCTGGGTCTCAGGGGTCAGGCTTACCATGGTTTCTGCCCAGGGGTGCAGACCAGAAATGCTAATGTGTCTTTTAAAATGCTCAGCAGGCCAGGCGCGGTGGCTCAGCCTGTCATCCCTGCACTTTGGGAGGCCATGGTGAGAGGATAGCCTGAGCCCACGATAGGAGACCAGCCTGGGCAACTTGGTGAGACCTTGTCTTTACAATAAATCACAAAAACTAGCTGGACATAGTGGCATGCATCTGTAGTTCCAACTACTGGGGAGACTGAGGCGGGAGGAAGCCTAAGTCCAGTGGGTCAAGGCTGCGGTGGCAGTGAGCATGGCTACACTCCAGGCTGGGCAACAAGAGTGAGACTCCAACTCAAAAAAAAAAAAAAAAAAAAAAAAAAACTCAGCAAAGAATTTCTTAAAAAAAAAAAAGGAAGGAAAAATATCCTTCTGTCAAAAGGCATTCCCTTTTTTGCCTTCGTCTGTTTTCTGCTGCTGTAACAGAAGACCACAGACTGGGTAATTTATAAAGAAAAGAGAGGTATTTAGTCCACGACTCTGGAAGGTGGAAAGTCCACAGTCATGCACTGGGTGCTGACAAGGGTCATTCCATGATGAAAAGCTGAAGGTGGAAGAATAAGCCAGCGTGTGAGACTCAGAAAAAGGGACAAGACTTCCACGATCACGCTCCTGTGATTAACCCATTCATGAGAGAAGAGTCCTCATGACCTATTAACCTATTAACGATTCCATCCCTTTGTGTCTTATTTTATTTTATTTTTATTATAGAGATGTGGGGTGCAGGTGAGGATTAACGGCATAAGTAGGCTGCAGGCAGGTGAAGTTTGGGCTTCTAATTGGCTCTCACTCTCCCAGATAGTGGACCCCTGGCAGGGTGTTGGCACTTCCACCCTACCCTGCTCTCTCCCCCCGCCAGCAGCGCCTATCAACTGCCCATCCCATGTGACTAGTGTTTGGGGCCCACTTACGAGTGAGAACACGACTGTCTTCAGTTCTTTGTTTCTGGGATCATTCACTTAGTATGACGGTCTCCACGCTATCCAATTTGCTTCAAGGTCCATGAGTTTTTCTTCTTCATGACTGTGTGATACTCCATCGTGTATAAGTACCATACTTTCTTTATCTCTTGCACTTTTTTTTTTTGAGTTGGAGTCTCACTCCATCGCCCAGACCGGAGTGCAGCGGCCGCTCCCGGCCACGCAGCCTCGACCTGCTGGGCTCCGGCGCTCCTTCCGCCTCCGCCTTCCGAGTAGCCGGAATGACAGGCGCGAGTGGAAAATCAGCGCCCGGCTGATTTTTTTTTATTTATTGTAGAGATGAAGTCTCGCTGCCCAGGCGGGTCTCGAACCCGCGGGCTCAGTCAATCCACTCACTTCAGTCTCCCAAAGGCGCGGGATTACAGGCTGAGCCACCGAGCCCGGCTTATCTCGTCCACTTTTGAGGGATAGTCAGGCTAGTTCCATGTGTTTGCTTTTGTGAAGAGCGTGGCACCAAGCATGCGTGTGCAGGTGTCTGTTTTGTAGAATAATTTATATTTCTCTGAGTATACTCCCAGGAGAGGGATTTCTGGTTCCTACAGAAGGTCGTGTTTTGGGTTCTTTGGGGAATTGCCACGTTTTCCACAGAGGCCGAACTAGTCTGCCTTCCCACCCACAGTTTTAAAATGTTTCCTTTTCTCTACACTCACACCAGCATCTGTTGTTTTTTGACTTCCTAATGATAGCCATCCTTACTAGAGTTAGGTGGTATCTCATTGCATTTTTTGATTTGCGTTTCTCAGAATATTAGTGAGGCTGTACATTTTTTTCTATGTCAGTTGGCCACTTGTATTCGATCTTTTGAGAAGTGCCTGTTCATGTCCTTTGCCCACTTTTTAGTGGGTTTGTTTTTCTGTTTTTTGTTTTTTTCCACTTTCCCTTTGTTTGAGTTCCTTGTAGATTCTGGATGTTAGGCCCTTGTCAGATGCATAATTTGCAAATATTTTTTTTTCTCATTCTGTGGGTTGTCTCTTTACTCTCTTGATAGCTTTTCAGTTTGATGTGGTCCCACCTGTCTATCTTAGTTCTTACGGCATTCTCTTTTGGGGAATTGGTCAAGAATCTATGGCCTACTCTGATGTGCATAAGGGTGGTTCCTACGTTTTCTTCTTGGTTTCTTATGGTTTGAGGTTTCACATTTAGGTCTTTAATCCATTTGGAGTTGATTTTTGCATGTTGTGATTGGTAGGGGTCCAGTTTTAATCTTCTGCATGTGGTCAGCTAGTTTTCCCAGCACCATTTGCTAAATATGGTCTCCTTTTCCCCAATGATTTTAACAGGTGGCTTTGTAAAAAATGAGTTCGTTGAGAGACCATGTTTTTACTTCTGGAATTTCTGTCCTGTTCTATTGACCTGTGTGCCTATTCCTGCACTAATATCAGGTCATCTTGGTTACTGTAGCCTTGTAATAACATTTGAAGTCTGGAAGTGTGATACCTTTTGCTTCGCTCCTTTTTCTGAGGATTGCTTTGGCTATTCGTGCTCTTTTTTTGTTTCCATATGAATTTCTGTATTATCATTTCCAGGTCTGTGAAAAATGATGTTGTTAATTTGGTGGGTATTGCACAGACTCTGTCGATTGCCTTTGGTAGGATGAACATCTTGACAATACTGATTCTTCCAGTCCATGAGCATAGGATGCTTTTCCATTTGTTTGTGTCATCTTTGGTTTCTTTGAGTAACATTTTGTAGTTCTCATGATAGAAATTTTTCAATTCTCTGGTTAGGTAGATGTCAAGGTATTTCATTTGTGTGTGTGTGTGTATGGCTACTGTGAATGGGATTGTACTTTGTATTTGGTTCTTCACCTGCATATTGCTGATGTATAGAAATACAGGTGTCTTTTTCACATTGATTTCACAAACAGATACTACTAAAGTCATTTATTAGTGCAAGGAGACTTTTGATAGCCTCCCTGTGGTCTTCAAAATACAGAATCATATTGTCTGCAAAGAGGGATAGCTTAACTTTGTTTTCCCTATTTGGATACCACTGATTTCCTTCTCTCACCTGATAGCTCTGGTTAGGACTTCCAGCACTATGTTGAGTCATAGGGGTAAGAGTGGACATCCTTGTCTTGTTCCATTTCTTAGGGAGACTGCTTCTAGCCTCTGCCCATTGAGCAAAATTGTGGCTATGGGTTGTTGTAGATGGTTCTTACTGTTTTGAGAAATGTTCCTCCTATGCCTAAGTGCTCAAGGGTTTGTTAAGAAGGGATGCTGGATTTTGTCAAATGCTTTTACTTCATTTAATGATATAATCATGTGGTTCTTGCTTCTGCATCTGTAAATGTACTGAACAATGTTCATGATCTTGTGTCTATTGAATCAGCCCTGCATCCCAGGAGATGTGTTGTAGGATCTGATTTGCTAGAATCTTGTTGAGAACTTTTCTGTGTTCATCAAGGAGATTGGCCTATAATTCTCTTTCCTTGTGGGGTCTTCACCAGGTTTGGGTATCATTATGATATTGTCTTCATAAAATGAGTTGGGGAGAATTCCATCATTGATTTTTTTTTCCTCATTTGTGTCATGCCTCTCTTTCATAATTCCTCTTTGGTTTTGTGGTTTTGATGCTAGTCAATAAGTCAATGACCATCTGTTCTAGGGCACTTTCTGTCATTCAACATAGGTAACTCAGTGAGATAGAGAGGAACATTCACTCTCACTCCACACTCCAACCTGTGACAGGCCTCTCTGCTGTATATTTTCTCTCCTACTGTTTTACTGCTCGGGTGGGTTTTCAGTCCCTGTTGCAAGCACTCTGCGGAGAGTGAGTGGGGGCGTGGGCTCCTGTCTGCTGCCTGCATCTTGCAGCCCAGAAGGCTTCCCACTGGAAAAGTCTTTGGGTGTCTTTAGCGAACTCTTTCATTGTTCAAGTCCACGCTCAGCTCTTGAAAAAAGAGTGTGTTCTCTGGCATGCGGGGTGGGAAGTGGAGAAACCCTTTGTATGAGCACATGGAACTGGGAGGTGATTCTTCCAGATCTGGCAGTTGGGTTGGCTATCAGCTGTTGACCATGGGCTATTCCCACCTGGGAGTCAACCAACAGGCTCCATTGGTAAAAGGTGCACTCTTGGCTTCTCTGAGTTTTGTTCCCTGTTCCTCTTGGGTTCTGGCTGCCTAGCAGTGTACCCTGACCAGGACTCTTCCCATGTACAGTTAGGAGAAGGAGAACTGATCCAAATTGTCTTAGAATCACTCACTTCCTCTCATCTACTGGACAGAGTTTCCATTCTTGTGTGAACTTAGCACATGGCAAAGAACGGGGTGCCCAAGTTCCACATCTGTCTTCACTTTCTGGTCTCTGTGCATTCAAAGAGACCGTTGCTGGGGACAGGAAGCTTCACCTGTCCAAAACTGTTCAAGGCATCACCATCTGTCAACAGCTAGATCCCTGTTCTCTGCCTCACTCAGCAAGAGAGGCGAGAGAGGCACCAGTATGCTGCTCCACAGGGGTTCTCTTGGCTCCTCTGATCCTATCTCTTCAGAGTGTCATCGAAGACAATTAAATTTCAACATGCATTTTGGAGGGCTCATTCAAACCTCAGTACTTTTAAGATAAACTTTTCTGAGAAAAAGTGAATCCTTTCTACAAATCTCTCCTTGATTCATGTATTTATTCATGCCACAAGCATTTACTGAATTTCTACTACAGGCCAGGAGCTCTGCTGATGCTAGGATAAACAGTAAGTAAGACGCACTTTTACCCTAAACACTCTTTCCTCTCTCTTGAGTGTACCTTTACTAGGGGTAAGTTGGATACTTATCCATGACAGCAATTTGTGATCAGAGATATGGTCATAGGTGCAGAGTGCTGGAAAGCACTGAGAAAGCAGTCGGAAAGCAGAAGCAAACTTACACCCAGGTCAAAGTCACCTCCTCTGTCAAGGTTTCCTGCTCTTTGCCTGGCTCTGGCTCCCTGTGCATCAACTAGAGATTCTAAGAAGAGGTTAAAATGACCTGAGGTTTTTACATGGGCAGGCATAATAGTGTGATATTCTTTTTTTTATATAATAGTGTGATATTCTTTTTTTAAAATAGTGTGCTATTCTTTTTTAATAGTGTGATACTCTATTTATTTACCTATTTTAGTTTTAATTTTGAAATTGTGGGGTACAATTCAGGGTTAGGCATACAAGTGTTCATTGTACAGGTACCCTTATTGATGAGGTCTTTTTTTTAATAGTGTGATATTCTTAACAACAGTGTTCAGAAGTATAGGAGGAAGAGGAGAAGCCACCAGGTCAGTAACAGACAGGTTGAGTTGAGGTGGAGGTCTCCATGGGATATCTGGGAGATGTTTGGTACGCGGTGGATTTTTTTTAAAATTCAAGCTGTGCTTTTTTTCTCCCTTGCAAGCACTTGCCACTGTGGGTTGCTAAGGATGTAGGAATGAATGAGCATGTAGGCAAGAGACGTGTGTGTGGCAACTTCAATAAAAAAACTCTGGCATACAGTCTAGCAACTGGAATTCAAGCAGGAAGCTGCTAGCATGCTCCAATTGAGTAGAGAGAGTTTAATGAAGAGGCTATTTTCAAGGGAGTGGACAAGGTGAAGCAAAACCAAGGTAGTATAATATCTCAGAGCCAGTCATCGCAGGAGGTCATGACCAAGAGGAGAGAGTGGTTACCCATCTCCAGAGAGTGAGTAGAGAGACCTATGGAGAAAGTTATCTGATGGCCGTGGCCTTCAACAGCAAAAAAAAATGACACATAGAGCTCTCCTGAGGAGGGATCCTGTCTCCTGCTAGTGTCTCCATTAACCCAACCAGAAACCAAGGATAAAGGTGCCTTTCACTCAGGTCTTCCAACTCAGCCTCATGGGGACTGAGCGAGGGACAGATAATTGAGGAATGGCTCTAGAAGGGAAAACCAAGTCTGTCCAGCATTCAGATATTAGCTCAGAGTCTGTACTACAGCCCCATAATAATCCTTAAAACTAACCTGAATCGAGGACTTCTGGCATGCCAGGCAGTTTATCTGGGCTTCACACCTCTTGGAAATTTCACAGCAACTCTATGAGGTGGGCATGAGTATTCACACTTTTATTAAGAAAGACACCAAAGCTTGGAGATATCAATTTTCTCAATCACCCAAGTAAAAGTAGCAGAGCTGCATTATGACCCTGGGAGCCTATCACCAGAGCCATGATGTCTTTTTGCGACCTGCTTACTTTTCCCAAAAAGAAATGGAAGCTTAAAAAGGTGTGTGTGTGTGTGTGTGTGTGTGTGTGTGTGTTGCTTTTGTTTTCTTTTTTGACTGCAGGCCTGTGCCACCACACCTGACTAATTTTTTTAATTTTTGTAGAGAGGAGGTCTCGCTATGTTGCCCAGGCTGGCTTCAAACTCCTGGGTTCAAGCAATGCTCCCACCTCAGCCTCTCAAAGTGCTGAGATTGCAGGTGAGAACCACCATACCCAATCACCAGCATAGAAAGTTCAAGAGATGGATTCAGGTCAACGTGGCCGTAGCATGCTGATCCTGTGATTAACTCAGTTTTGTCCTCTGCCTCACACTTTTCTCGTGCAGTCTTTCTTGATGAAGGAGGAGGGTGAGATGGGATCATGGGACGCCAAAGGCAGTTTGACCTGAAAATAAGGTGGAGTGGAATCTGCATTGTCTGCTTTTTTGTTTTGTTTTGCTTCGTTTTTCTCCAGGCCGAGGGAGGAGCAGCGAGCAAAATGATAGAGGTGCAAACTGTGGATCTATCAGACTAGAGTCAGAGGAGCAAAGGGGGGTGTAAGGGCTGCTAGACACAACACTGGGGAGATCAAAGAAGCCAGAGAAGCCAACTGCATAAAAAGGGGAGACGAAATCAAAGCGATCTAGGAGAGGCTGGAGGGACTGAGTTACATACCCCAAAGGCTCATTATAAGAGCAGCGGAGACCTTTACCTGGCTTCAAAAGGTTTTTTTGTGTGTTTTTTTAAGGAAAGTACACCGCCTTTCTTTATATACTCCCCTTCTTCATGTCAGAAGTGCTTCAGAGTCCTAGAATTCCACACTCCTCACTGGCTCTCTGCAGGGAACCTAAGAGACTAGGTTCTAAGATGTCCAATGGAATGTTCCATCTCCCTATGGCTCCCCTTACTTTCCTCTGCCGACCTCTTTTTCTCATGTCCTACCGCCCCTCCCCAATTGTTTCGAGGTGTCTTCAGATGCTATGGGTAGGGTCTCCATGTCATCAACTGATATTTATTGAGCTTCTTCTATGCTAGACCTTCTTTCTAGGTGCTTGGGGATACAGCAGTGAACAAAACATGTAAACATTCTCTACCCTTAGAAAGCTTAAATTCTAGTAGGAGGAGAAAACTGAATAAAATTTATATCCTGTGGAGAAATAAAGTAAAAAGGAACTTTGGCCAGGCACGGTGGCTCAGCCTGTCATCCCAGCACTTTGGGAGACTGAGGTGAGAGGATTGTCTGAGCCCGTGGGTTCAACACCCACCCGGGGAACTTGGCGAGATCTCGTCTCTGCAATCAAAAAATTAGCTGGGTGTGGTGGTGCGCGCCTATAGTTCCAGCTACTTGGAAGGCTGAGGTGGAAGGATCGCAGAAGCCCAGCAGGACGAGGCTGTGGTGGCCGGGAGCGTGTCCCTGCACTCCATTCTGGGCGACAGAGAGAGACTCCAACTCAAAAAAATGGGGGGAGCTTTGATGGATGCTGCCATTTTATAGCGGTCGAGCAAAGACATTTGGAAAAGGCCTCATGGAGAAAGAGTTGTGAGAACATCTGGAGAAAGAACATCCCTTAAGGAACAGCAGTAGCAAAGGTCTAAGGACTCTGACTTCTACTTTACGTGAAATGGGGAGGTGCTGAGGGTTTTCTCCCGAGAAAACACATGATTGAAAGTAAGTTGCAAAAGGCTCTTGCTGGCTTCTGTGGGACCAGGCAAGACCAGAAGCAGGGACCAGTTAGGAAGATATTGCAGCAATGTGGAGGAGAGATTATGGCAGCTGTTTGGATGTGGAAAGGTCAGCTTCCGGATGTATCTTCGAAGGTAGAGCTGACAAGTTTTGCCAGTGGACAGGATGTGAGAGAGAGAAAAAAAGTAGTCAAAGAGAAGGCCTCGACTTTTGGTTGGGAAACTGGAAAGATGCAGTAGCCGTTTTCTGAGTTGGTGAAGACAGTGGCGGGGCAGTTCAGTTTTGAGCATGTTCGGCTTGAGATTCTTATGAAACATTCAAGTCAGGCCAGGCGTGGTCGTCCATGCCTGTCATCTCGGCACTTTGGGAGGCCAAGGTGAGAGGATTGTCCGAGCCTGGGGTTTGAGACCAGCCTAGGCCACAAAGCGAGACCTTATCTCTAGGGAAAATAAAAACATTAGCCAGGCGTGAAGGCACACGCCTGTAGTCCCAGCTACTTGGGAGGCTGAGGTTGAAGGATCACCTAAGCCCCGGAGGTTAAGGTTGCAGTGAGCCATGGTCCTGCCACTGCAGGGCAACAGAGTGAGACCCCAACTCAGAAATAATCCAAGGAGAGAGGTTGAGTCGGGCGGCTAGAAATGAGAGTCTCTATTTCAGGGAAAAAGTCCAGACTGGAGGTGATGAATGTGGGACTGAGCAGCACATAGATGTCACTGGAAAACATCAGGCCTCCAGAGAGGATGCCCTTAGCTAAGTACTGATTTGGAAGCCCTCCTGTCTTCAGAGGCAATGCCCATGAATGAAACAGGCCATAGGAAAGAGACAATGGAGAATGGTCTGGGTGGTTGTCAACCAGAGTTCATAAGCTTTGCCCAAAGATGGCACCCGCCACTCAGATCCAGCTGATTTCTGCCCCCCTTAAATGTACGAACTGGCCCAGGGGCATCAGCATTTCCCAACAAAATCCCTCTTCTGCTCCCTCATTGGTGACCTCTACCCTGCAAGCTGGAATCTGGAAATTTGGCATTGTGTTTATTCCTCAAGCATTTAGTGCTGTTGGCTCAGAGTTCCCAGTTTCACGATCCCTCGTGCTTGATGGTGGAGGCCTGGGTTCTCCTTTTGTTCATAAATCTGGGCTTCTAGAAGATCAGTGATATGGTGGAACTGGCTGCTACCAGCTCACATGAGCCAATTTTAGATTTTAAGACACCGTGATTTTAGCAGGGCCGGTGGCTCAGCCTGTAATCCCACGCCTTTGGGAGGCTGAGGTGGGTGGATTGCCTGAGCCCGCGGGTTCGAGACCCGCCTGGGCAACTTGGCAAGACCTCATCTCTACAATAAATCAAAAAATCAGCTGGGCGTGGTAGTGCATGCCTGTAATTCCGGCTACTCAGAAGGCTGAGGTGAAAGGATCGCCGGAGCCCGGCAGGTAGAGGCTGTTGTGGCTGGGAGCGGCCACTGCACTCCAGTCTGGGCGACAGAGTAAGACTCCAACTCAAAAAAAAAAAAAAAAAAAAAGACACCGTGTTAGCTGGATGGCAAATCTAGCCATTTAAAAATTAAATTATATAAACTTATAGAAATTACACAAAAAACAGGGCCATAGATACTCACAACTCATCCGTTAGTAATTATTTTGCTCCATTTGTATGCGTCTAAGGACTTTCTGCTTGTTTGTTTGTTTTCATTGTATCTGTGTTCCTGAAAGGCAGCATAGTGGTGCATGTCTTCCCAACACTGCTTTCAGGGACGTCATGGTGATAGCTCAAAATTAACCTTGTTGGAGGATTTACATCAAATTGTCAAATAACACAAATCAGGCTGACACTCCTTGGCGATCCAGTTTCAAGTCTTTCCTGGTACACCACTGTCTCAAATGTCATCTTTGGGACAGCCTGCACCACAGCTGGCTGATAAAAACTGAAGCTGACAACGGTAGACAGACCCAGACAGGTTAAGTTCAAATCCACTGATCCCTAATTCCCGACAGAACGTTTACTTGAGGGTTTTAAAAGGAAGTCAGCCTGGGAAGTTTCCGCATGCATCTTCAAAGACTGACTTGAAGCAGCCACGCCTGCAAGCGTGCACCTCCAGGTTTTCCAGCAACACTGACAAAGATCGATGGGGTTAAAATCGGAGAAGGCCAACCGGATCCTGCTTGCAGGAGTTTCCTGGACAATGGCTTGACACTTTGAGTCAGTACTCCCTGACTTCCGCCCCATGCTAAACCTTAATATAAAAATGCAACTGAAGAATACATCATTGCCCCCCAGAGTTCATTCAAGGAGAGATCATGAATAAGTAGGACAGTGGAGAAATGACTCTTTTGGGACCAAAACATATACATTCCATTTAAAAAAAAAATTCTGTGTAATCACAGCACTTTGGGAGGCCGAGGTGAGTGGATCGCCCGAGCCTGTGGGTTCGAGACCAGCCGAGGCACCCTGGCAAGACCTCGTCTATACAATAAATAAAAAATCAGCCGGGTGTGGTGGCACGTGCCTGTAGTTCCAGCTAGTTGGAAGGCTGAGGCAGAAGGGTCGCCAGTGGGGTGGCCGTGAGCGTGCCTCAGCCCTCCAGCCTGGGCAATGGAGTGAATCTCCAACTCAGAAAAAATTGTGTGTCTTTGTAACAACTGTCTCTAACCCTCAAGGAAGGGTTCAGGTTGGGTATAAGAAAATAACTCTCCCGTAGGTAGAACTAGACGAGACCCATTTCCTTCCCTTTCTGGTTTCCTGAAGCTAATGTTTCTTCTCTCTCTCTACATGCCCTCTCCACAAATAGAGCTGGTAAAAAGTATCTGTTACAATGACCTGGGCTTTGCCATTCATGGCAGATCTCTCTAAATTATAGGCTTTTCCTCCCAGAGAGCATTTACTGTGGGCATAATACAAGGCTGTGTTCAACCCTGCCACTCTTTGAACTAGCTGTCCCATGTCATTACTACACTAAACTGGAGAGGCCAGTTTTTCTATAAATAAACCTCCTCCTCACTGGGTAGATAAAAATCCCAGTAGCAGTCCTTGCATTATTGGTTTTCTGGTTTCCAGCTTCTCTGCTGGGAATGACTTTTGAGCTGTTTTGAAAAGAGAAGTCTTGTAAACACTTGACTGTTGCCAGACTCAAGAAAAATCCGATTAGCAGGGAATCAATAACGTTATTACTCAGCTGGGTTCCCTGTAACGCTCCCATCTCTGGGCCAGGTGGGTGGACGGGGGGTGAGGAGGTTTCAAAGAGATTGTGTGTTCTTCCTGGATTCCATTTGTTTCTTTGCACAGTCCTTTAATTTTGTTGGTGTTGGAAATGGAGCTGATAATGACAGTTTAAGCGCAATTGGCTTCCTCTCTGTGAGTAAGAACAAAGCAGAGATTATTAGCTTTGACAAAGGTGGCTAGGGGTTTAATCAGCCACTCGGTGAGACTACCCATCACCCACAGGAAATAAAGTCCAGGAACTCACTGGAAACCACGTAGCTCTTCAGACAGTTCATTCACATGTGATATCTTCAGGGCAGTGTTTTGTTGTTGCTGCTGCTTGTCTTATTTTTCCTTCTTTTTCTATTGAAAAAAGCTGCGAAGAGATACGTATTTGAGCTACCAAAATGTCTTGTTAAACTTTCAGATGCCATTTGACTTCCCTCACTGCAATCTTTTGGATTTCTGCAGGTCCCTCCTCTTGCCCTGGGAACCACTTCCCAGTCAGGAGTTCTTGGTCACAAAGCTGTGCTACCTAAGTCAGATCAGCCGCATGAATCACAGCTGTGTTTCAATCTTTTGCACCCATTCTGATGTCGGTGTCTTATGAACCGGCTGTCACTGGCACTTCTGTTCGATTCATTGAATTCTCAACCTATCCGCTTGCCTGAGCGTTTGGCTGAATTCTCTGCCCTGCATAATGTTCCATTGCGTATGTGTGCCACCCAGCTGTAAGGACAACCTGGATGGACTTTGAGGCTTTGATATTGAGTGATCTATCACAGAAACAAAGAACCGAGTGTCTCAGGCTCTCATCATAAGCAGACCTTGAACAACTATTATAATTCTATAAGAATGAGATTGGCAGTAGTGGGAAACCGCCCCGGGGAAGGGGGGCACACCTCATCAACAGGGATACCTGCATAGTGAACAACTGTATACCTAACCCTGAACTGTAGTCTGTATATTTAAAATAATAAAAAAGATAAATGCTCTGCCCTAAGCCAGAATCCTTGTCGTTGAGTTTCTGCTACTTCCCCATAATATGCTGGGAGAGTCTGTCTGCCTGACTGTACAGCATGGTAAATCCCCGTGGCGACCAAATCCCCCTGCCCACCTGTTTAGCCATTTTCTCAGTGTAGCCTAACTCTCCAACCTGCTAAACACACAAACCACAAGAAAGTTTTTAAGAAATATTTATGCCTCAGCCCAACTCCTAAGCATTCACATTTAGCTAGTCTCATGTGATATTGATTATTTTTTAATTAAAGATTCTGTTGTGGGCTGTGCTGCGTTCCTGTACGGTTCCTATGTTGAAATCCTAAACCCCAGTATCTCAGAATGTGACTGTTTTAGGAGACAGAGTCTTTAAAGAAGTAATTAAATTAAAACGGGGTCTTCAGGGTGGGCTCCAATCCAATATGCCTGGTGTCCTTATAAGAAAAGGAAAGAAGACAGATGCCCAGAAGAAAGATCACATAAAATAGAAGGAGAAGACAGTTATCAATAAGCCAAGGAAGGAGGCCTCAGAAGAAACCAACCCAGCCAACACTTAGCTCTCAGACTTCTCTTCCCCACGACTGTGAGAAAACAATTTTTGTTTAAGCTTCTCAGTCTGTGGTATTTGTCGTGGCAGCCCTAGCAAACTGATACAGCCTTTAGGTAGATTCAGTAATGTGCCAAGACTAGGATCACTAATAGAGTGGGTCTCAAATGTCAGCATTCATCAAATCACCTGGAGGGCTTGTTAAAACACAGGTTATTGGGTTGTTCCTGAAAGACTCTGGGTAGTATATCCTGGGTAGAGACTGAGAATCTGCATTTCTATCAAGTTCCCAGGTGACATGAATGTAGCTGGTGCTGGAACCATATCTGGAAGCCATTGCATTAACTTATCGTTTATTGTAGCTGGGCTTCTTTGAGTCTCCAGGGACTCCTTGTCTTTGGTCCAGGTCCTCTCTGAGCTGACCAGGTAAGCAGGCTTTGATTCATACATGTATTTCCTTAGAAGGATGGAAATTTGGGGAGGCAGGGGGAAACATATCTGGGGAGAGATATACGCATGTGTTTGTGAATTTATGTATTTTTCCACAAAGGATTAAGACAACTTCTGAAACTTAGGAGATCAGGGTCACTTCACATCTGAAGGTCTGAATAAGCATTTCACCTTTATTTCATTAAATATTAAATGCATTCTATAGATTTCTATGGGATTAATATTTACTAGACATTGGCCAGGCTCGGTGGTTCAGCCTGTAATCCCAGCACTTTGGGAGGCCGAGGCCCGTGGATTGCCTGAGCCCGCAGGTTCGAGACCCACCAGGCAATTTGGCGAGACCTCGTCTCTACAGTAAATCAAAACTTAGACAGGCGTAGTGGCGCACACCTGTAGTTCCGGCTACTTGGAAGGCTGAGTCAGAAGGATCTCTGGAGCCCAGCAGGTCGAGGCTCCCAGTGGCCGGGAGCATGCCACTTCACTGCAGTCTGGGCGATAGAGTGAGGCTCCAACTCAAAAAAAAAAAAAACAAAAAGAAAGAAAGAAAAGATTTACTAGACATTAAAAATAGCTTTTGGGCCAGGCGTGGTGGCTCAAGCCTATAATCTCAGTACTTTGGGAAGCCGAGGCGAGAGGATTGCCTGAGCCCGAGGGTTCGAAGCCAGCCTGGGCAACAAGGTGAGACCTCGTCTCTACAATAAACCAAAAAATTAGCCAGGCATGGTAGTGTACGCCTGTAACTCCAGCTATTTGGAAGGCTGAGGTGGAAGGATGGCCTGAACCCAGCAGATCAAGGCTGTGGTGGCCGGGAACATGCCACACTGCACTCCGGTCTGGGCAGCAGAGTGAGACTTCAACTCAAAAATAAAAATAAAAATAGCTTTGTGCTGAAGGGCCGATAATAATGATGATGATGATAATAATAGTGCTGTTTCACATTTGCAGAAGACTTTGCAGTATGTCAAGAAGTTGTAAACAATGCCTCTACTCAATTGTGGGAGGATAATCGCACTGGAGCGTCTAAGTCCATTCTTCCTGACATCCATTTCTTTGACTGGATTAGCGGATGCATGAGGATGTCACTGTAGGAGCTTTGCTCACTCCTAAATGTGCCTTTAAAGTTCAACTTGACCAAGCATCATTTCAAGCACCCTAGAGGGCAAGACAGCCTTGCTTTGTTCAATCGATCTCAGTTTGTGAATTTCTTACCTGTCACCTTAGTGTCCCCGGTGAAGAGGACAGTATAAAGCACGGTCGAAGTATGCCAAAACAGTTGCTGGGTCAATCAGAAAGTGAAATATATTCTGCACAAAATATGTTATTTCTCACCTTTGTGTATGCCCTGCTTTCTCCTGGCTGGATAATCCCCTTCTCCACCGAACTTGAACTTTAGGGTTCAGCTCAAAGACTTATTCTGCACTGAACTTAGGCCCTAGTAGACCCCATGACTGTGCCCTTTATCCCCTTTGTTTTGAAATTTGGCAGCTACCGATTTAGTAATACTGTCGACGAGAGCCAACTTTTAGAGAGCCCTGTGCAAAGTGGATAATCTATGTTTTGGAAAGACAGCATAGTGGTGTCTGATGGAATGAGATTACCTGTAGATGACATGGGCAATCTCATTCAGTTTTCACAACAGTCACCTGGGATGGGCCCTTTTCAACGTGATACTTTTCAGCCTCCCCGGAGACCAGACAAATCAGAGCATCTGGAGGTGAGTCCTAGAAATGGCCATTTTCTAAATACTCCTGTCAATGGCGTGTGCTGGATTGAGAACCACTGAGTAGAATCCACATCCATGGAACAAAACGTAAGCCTTCTAGTGATTTCATGAGCTCTTGCAACCTGAAAGGGATTTCAGAATAGTTTGGACATTGCCTTCCATTCTTGGTTTCTCCTCTTCCTTTTTTTTTTTTTTTTGGTTGGAGTCTCATTCTGTTGCCCAGACTGGAGTGCAGTGGCACGCTCCCGACCACTGCAGCCTTGACCTGCTGGGCTTCAGTAATCCTTCCACCTCAGGCTTCCAAGTAGCTGGAACTATAGTTGCGCGCTACCACACCTGGCTAATTTTTGATTGATTGTAGAAACGAGGTCTCACCAAGTTGCCCAGGCAGGTCTCAAATCCATGGGCTCAGGCAATCTACTCGCCTCGGCCTCCCAAAGTGCTGGGATGACAGGCTGAGCCACTGAGGCCGGCCTTCTTCCTTTATTATGGTGTTTCCACTCCTCCAGCTTTTAGCTCTTTTCTACAACTTAAGATCCAGTTCCTCCACCTGCTTCCTAGACTAAAACCGTTTCATTTTCTTCTCAGTTCCTCCTCTTTGCTTCCCCAATTACCATAAGCCTCAGCAAAAACACAAATAAGGTCTATTCTGAACCAAACTTTTAGGGAATCTCAGTCCACCCCAACACTAGCATTGGAATGACCTGCTCAAAGAGAATACAGCGCTTGAGAAAAAGACCTTGGCATGTCTTTTTTCTCTTAGGTTACAGTCGCTCAACAAATGTGGACACATTACCTGCTCAGGGAGGGCATAGATGATGTGAAGTCTTATAAATTGAGCAAAGGTCTTGTAATTTCTTTGTGAGATACCTTAGATAGGTTGTATGCTAGAGAGTTTCAGCTTCTGAATAGCATTCGCAAAATATAACAAAGGCTGCTGGTAGATTCAAGAGGACTACAAGTTAGGAGACAATTGCAGACCAAGATTGGGGTTGTGAAGAAACAGATGGGCAAATGTTTTAGAGGTAGGTCTATCAGGCAGCTTAAGATGATAAAATACCCCCATTCTCTGTGTTGTTGCATTTGCCCATAAGGGGATTAAATGTCACTGAACAGGGGACCTCTGTATTTCAGAATGTGTTGTAAAATAAAAACATTTAAATATCTTCTTGGACAGTACATTTTTCACTTTTTAGGCTTGCTTTCCTTATTAAATTAAACACAGTCTTGGCCGTTAAACAAAGAATGGAAGTAGGGAGCACAGGACAATTAAGTATAGACTTCTAGGTTTCTTCTCTTGACCAACATTGATTTCTGATGGAAGTGTTCAACAAACACAAAGATGTTTTACATCCAACCAACAATAAGAGGTTTTAGGTCAACTGGAAGCAAGAACAAAACAATTAAGGTGAGAATAAGTCTCAGTTTCTCCTTCAATCTGTTCCTTTGTGTATGTCTCTGCATGTGCTCATGATAATTTGAGCACTTAAAAGTGATTAAATCAACTGACACCCGAAAGTTACAATGTAGCGAAATTCTTAGAGGATGCACCCTACATTTCACTCATAGGTGACTGCTTGTGAATCCCAGCATTCAAGAACTTTTGCAGGGAAATCTTAGAACTGAGTTCACACAGAGACCAGGCAAGCCATCAATGGCGTGGATGGCTATGTTACAACATGCCTAACATAGCCCCAATTTATCCCTGTAATCTTGACCTGGTTTTAATCTCACCCCTTTCATTTGCAGAAGTGTTCCGATTTAGACTATGCACCACTTGATCGTCTCATCTGTGGTTCAGAACAGAGCAAATGCTTGGGTTGTGTATGGAACAGGGGTCTTTAAATCAAGACAGTTGACTTTTTTTTTCTTTGTGACTCTGAGCAACTGAGCTGTGTGAGAGGCAGAATCTTGCACGACAGGGCTTTGGGATTTGAAATGGCCAAGGGAATCAGAATCCTAAGACTCGGTTTCTCAAGGCCTCATCATACATGGGAGCTATATAAGACACATGAAGTTCACTGTTAATGCCAATGGATGTAGGTGAAAATATTGATGAAAAACAGTACAGTCGCTCTTCCTGAGACCCAGATCTTAACCTCTTACTAGCAAGCTGAATTCGAAGCTGTCTAAAATTCTAGCATATCCATGATAAAAGACATCATTGTCAAGGGGCCAATGGCATGTGTGAGGGCAAGAAGTCTAAGGGACACGAAAACCAAGTTGGGTAGCTTCTATGCAGACAGGCAGCGTGGAGAGGGGAGGACTTCATACCTCAGTGTCTGTGGGCTGACCTGCATTCTTATGCCTTCTCTGCAGCCGATGACTGCATCAATCTTGAATAAATTGATTAACCTCTTTGTGCCTTGCTTTTCTAAACTGGGGCATGAAAATTTTAAACTTTTCTCTTACTGTATCACTGACAAAGATATAGCTTTATTTTACATATGGAAATCTTATTTAGGGATATTTAGGGATATTTTTATCTAGCCAAAACTTGAAAGAGAGAGAGAGAGAGAGAGAGAGAGAGAGAGAGAGAGAAAATCAGTACCCCTCATATATTTATGGAGCACTTTAGAAGTATATTTTATAAACATATTCTATATGTATAGTCTAGGTTACCTTTGGCTAGTCTGAAACTTGTTACTGCTTGTCAAAAAGACACTCCAAAATTGTGTTGTATGTATTTTTACCTTGAAATTCACAATTTTTATTTCAATGACGTATGTGTGCCACTACAAATGGAATAAAGTTGATATTTATTTTTGTGACTTCACATATTCATCTATATAAGAAAAAAGAATCTGGTCAGGTGCGGTGGCTCACACCTATTATTCCAGCACTTTGGAAGGCTGGGGTGGGAGGATTGCCTGAGCTTAGGGGTCTGAGACCAGCCTCGGCAACTTGGTGAGACCTCATCTCTACAGTAAATAAAAAAATTAGCCGGATGTGGTGGAGCATGCCTGTAGTTCCAGCTACTTGGAAGGCTGAGGCAGAAGGATCACCTGAGCCCAGCAGGTCAAGGCTGCAGTGGCTGGGAGCATGCCACTGCACTCCAGCCTGGGTGACAGAGTGCGACTTCTACTCAAAAAATAAAAAAGAAAAGAAAAAAGAATCTTATTTGACTCTTGAAAGTAGAAATCTAGATTCTTTTTTTTTGTTACATAAACACAGACAATATTTGAGGAACTAACTAGTCTTCAAATTGCAGAAGTTGGTGGAAAAAAATTATATATATATATATATATTTTTTTTTTTGAGAGAGAGAGAGTTTGTTTTTAAAAGGCAAGCATAATAAGTTTCTGGAATCAGTCTGATATGGAATGTCAGCACTCATAGTTCAAAGTTAGAGAATTTTTTTAAAAAACACAAGAAGTAAACATTCTTTTTAGCCTCATTTTCTAAGGCATTAGATCTTCTTCCCCTCTCTCCACTCATACTCCCAAGACAGAGCGTAGTGACTCCTGTGAGCTTCTGAATTAGCAGCATGGACATCAACTGGGCACGTGTTAGAGACGCGGAAGCTCAGAACTCACTCCAGAGCTACTGGATCCGAATCTGCATTTTTCAAGCTCTCCTGGTGATGTTCATAAACCATGGAGTTTGAGGAGCATTGGATGAGTGACCACCTGGCTACAAAGAGATCATAAAACAACTTCGTCCAATAGAGGAATAAGTGGACTTAAAAATCCTTGTTCTTGCCTTTGAAAGGAGAAATTGTATTAATCCTTTGAGGCCCATTTTCTAACCCTTGTGTACACACTGATACCCATCAGTCTCCTTTTGCCACTTGCTTGCAGTGTCTTGCTTGTTCATATTATATGTGATGGTTATAAGCAGTTATGCTTATCCTTTATAATTACTGTTCCTTTGCAAAATTTCAAACTTCCTCTAACATTGCTTCACTCTCAAGCCCACAGTATGCTCTAGTTACACAGCCTATATCTGTTTCCTTCTCTCTGAGGCTCCTTCCTCCATGAGAGCAGACACAATATGAAATAGAAGAATGGTTTGGTTTGGGAATGGGCTGATTCTGGGAGTGCAGTCATGGAGCTGAACCACCCAGTTTCAGATAAACGAAACCAGGGATACAGTGAGGCTCAGAATCTTCATGAGCAACTGGACGGGCACATTTTAGTCTTGGGTAATGCAAAATTATTCTACAGCCTGAACCCTGGCTAATGAGAATGTTTCAATTTCCTTTGAGGGCTGAAACATGGAGTCCCCTTCATAGCATTTTCCAGAGAATCATCAAGGATGGAAGGAGATTTTTTTTTCCTTTTTAAACTACATTTCCACTAATGCATTATAAAGTACCTTCCCAATTAACATTCAAATAAAAAACTGAGGAAGACTGAGGTGATGAAATAGTTCAGCCATGGTGTAAACAGAATAAAAGCTTTAAAATCAGGCAGACTTGCTGGAGGTCGAATCCCTCTTCTGTCATTTTATGAACCGCAAACTTGACCAAATTGCTTGACCTCTCTGAGCCTCAGATTGCTCACCTGTGAAATGGAAATTATGATTCTCCTCTTGGAGAATTGGTTCATTTATTTATTTTAGAGGAAGAATTGTTTTGCAGACTCAAATGTATTCGTGTATTTACAGACCCTAGCATAGGACCTGGCATTTAATTACTCAGCAAAGATTAGACATCTTCTTTTCTCCCTTTTCTACACTCTGAATCAGTGCGCAGAATTATCTTACATGGCTGGCTAAATAACCTGAGAATCTCTGTTGTGACTGAAAGTCAAATTGGCAAATGCGATATGCGCATGGAAGCACTATGAGCAGATGCATGAGTGTGGTGTATGTGGTTACCCTGCTGTGCGGAGGGAATGGGGTTGATTATCTTGAATAAATGTAAATATCGGTGTGGTTCTTGAATTCCTCTGCAGCCTCTGAAAGAAGAGAAGCATAGCAATCCTCAAACATTTTCCAATATTTAGGAGGGACTGTGTTTCCCTACAGTCTCTCTCTCTCTCTCTCTCTCTCTCTCTCTCTCTCTCTCTCTCTCTCTCTCTCTCAGACTCTGCAGGAAGTATTTCTAAAAGGAAAAACATTACTGAAATGCATGCATGGTTTTCATTTTTCTGTAATTATCATCATCTCTTCCCATGAAGGCATTAGTTCAACATGTAACTACTTATTGCATCAGAATACTGAATTAGGTGCTAAGAATGCAAAGTCAACAAAACAACCAGTCAACAAATAAATCTATCATTACAAATTTTGGCAAGGACACCCAAAGAGGAGAAAAGATGTTACAACAATGGAGTTCCTTTCTAGAACCTTAGGTTTTCTATATGGAGTAAAGCATTCCTTCCCACCCATGCCTCTACCCCTGCTTTTTGCTTTATACAAGTTTACTTTGTGTCATCTATCTCTCACCCTTTGTAAATTCACAACTTTTCAGGCATATTTTTCTTGGTGTTTCAGATGTCAAATTTTCTTCAACTTCTTTAATTCTGCTAAGCCTTTTTGGTTTTTCTCTTGCAACCTGATTCTACTTGCAAATGTGTGTTATGTGGAATTCTTTTGGGGAACCATGACTAAATTCTAGCTTCTTTTACCCTGGCCTACAATATGCCTGCTCAATTGTTAATATTCAGAAAAAAAGGTGAACAGAACCATCAACTAGGGACAAAGAGGATTTCGTTTACAGCTCAGCTGGCCTCTCACAGGCAATTTACTTAACCAAGGAAAAGAAAAGTGAAGGATTATCCTGAGATGTATATATGTAGATGGCAGAAAACGCTGGTATCTGACGTCCGAATTGTTCATACTTCTCTATAGCCACACCCTTTACAATATGACTTCACAGACTCTCGTGAAGAGGTAGAATTTGTCTCCCCACCTCCTGAATCTGAGTTGAATGTATGACTTCTTTTAGCCAGCAGAAGGTGAAGGAAGTGAGATCTATGCCACTTCTGAACTGAGACTTCAGGAGACCTTGTGTTAATCCTGCCCAGATGAGATAAGCAGGGGTATTCTGCTGGTAGATGGATACACATGGGCCAGTCACCTCCATCACACCCAGACCTTTGCCAGACATTTGAGCAAGGCCATCCTAGACCAACTGGGTCCTGGTGATACCCCAAACCTGGATCAGGTGAGCAGA
Source organism: Carlito syrichta (assembly GCF_000164805.1). NCBI lineage: Eukaryota > Metazoa > Chordata > Mammalia > Primates > Tarsiidae > Carlito > Carlito syrichta. Next base: position 68,773 of record NW_007246849.1, read on the forward strand.
ACCCCATAGTACAGATCATAAAAAATTCAGAGCAAGAAAAATTCAGAACAACAAAAAACATAAGAAAATTCTCACTGTTTTAGGCTTCTGAGTTGGAGACAGTTTGTTATGTAGTAATAACTAACTGATTATAAATATTTGCTGTTTGAACGATTCCGTGGTTTCCCAAGACGATGCTCATTTTTCCATTTCGCCATCTCCTTTCAGTATGAATTACATCTATCGAACAGTTTTATTTTATCCTTTGGTTGATAAGGAAATCTGAAGGCAGTGGTACTCTGGTGAATGTTTCATCAGAAGGCTTTTGGGTGAAAAATATATGCGGGAAGATGGAAATCTAGATGGGGTGAGTTTACACACAGAAGCTATATTCAGTGATGGTGATGAGACAGTCATCTGGAAGCACTTTGGTGATTTCAATAGAATTTCAGTTTCTAGAAATTGGATGTGGAACCGAATCTGTAACCCCCTCAAGAGAATTCCCAAGGAAAATGATATCAATGGCAACACGTTTGTCCATCCATTGGGGGCTGCTCCCGAATTCCCCATAGAAAGGGTTTAGTGGCAACAATATGGCTGGGGGGTAAATAGTGGACTCATCTAGAAGCTGAATTTGTGTCTCAAGCAATGTTTTTACTTCACATTTATGTTAGACCAATAAGAAATAGTAATTTTTTAATGGTAGCTTTTATTCAGACTGCTTGAGTTTGAGAAAGTACCAAAGAGATGATTCCATTATTACAACAGTGTAACTGTAGAATCGCTGATGGAAATTCCAGGGCCGATCCCTTATTCCCATCAACGCTTGGTGTCCCTGGAAACAAGAATAACTGCCTTCGCCTGATTGTGGATGTGTGATAGCAATGAAGAAATGGTGTTGAGGTCACAGCCAGGGAGGATTCAGTCACAGGAAATCAAGGCCATGAAAAGGGAAAGGTGTCTAAAGCCTTGATTTCCTGTGATTGAATCTTCCCGGAGTCTTTGGTGAAGCTGAAAGTTACTCAAGGCAGTATGATGGGTGGGCTTTAGCATCCGCACAATTGGCCATTTGGTTTGTTTTCAGGTTCATTGCACTTCTCATCTTCTTTCAGTTTCATATTCTTTCTCAACAGTAGTTTCAATTTGTTTTGGAAGAAAAAAAATTGTGACAAAGATGTTGAGGGAACTTCAGAACACCAGACACCATGACTCAGTCCCTAGTGTCAAGCTGCTTTGTTTTGGCTTTTTTAGTGGCCTCAGGGGACATGATTAGACACAAGGGAGAGATGTCACTGAGGGTTGTCTAGTGTGGGGAAATTTGCCAGAATGTTACATTTAAAAACTTCAGATGAATTTATATGTCGCTCTTGAGCATAGTAAAAGAAGACTCCAGTCAGATGTAGGAAATTTGAGAAATCAATCAAAATCTGAGGGTTGAAATCCTACTCTATGAAAGATATTTTGCTAAGTGTAAAAAGGTATGTAAGATCCTAATACCTGCTTTTAGAAATGTTGGAGACTGCCTGGACTCAATGATTCAACCTATCATCCCAGTACTTTGGGAGGCCGAAGGGAGTGGATTGCCTGAGCCCACAGGTTTGAGACTCATCCGGGCAACTTGGCGAGACCGCGTCTCTACAATAAATCAAAAATTAGCTGGGCATGGTGGCACACACCTGTAGTTCCAGCTACTTGAAAGCCTGGGGTGAAAGTATCACCGGAGCCAGCAGGTTGAGGCTGGGGTGGCCAGGAGACTGCAACTCAAAAAAAAGAAAAGAAATGTTGGAGACTAATTGAAGAGACAAAGTGATCACATTAAAAAGTTAAAAATAATAATAAATACATAAAGGAGAGTAGGTCAATTATTGTTCGGGAATGGAAGAGATAGTTATGGGTCAGGGACTTGGGAATGGTGTCATCGAGACGGTCTTCAGCGAGAAGTGCGTTGAAGAATAGATGAAATTTGATAAGACTTGATAAAGGAGGAAGGCAGGCGTTGTATATCCATGAAGAACGCAGAGAATTGGGTTCCAGGGTTAATGTAAGAAAGTGGGGGCTTTATCCTGCAGGCAATGGAAAGCCATTGAAAAGTGAATGGGTAGAAACAGGGAAGTGACCCTTGAAGCCGATCAAGCCAGTAGTTGAATGATTAACAGTTCGGCAATTTTGATCCTCTCATAGAATATCCTAATTTCGCTGTTCGGGCCTGCTCCGCATCCGTGGGATACACTTTGCCAAGCCACTCCTATCTCCAAGCCTTAGTTTCTCACCCCAACAAAAAATTGTCGTCACAGCCTCTTTCTCATCAGACTTTTGTGGCAATGTTGTGAAAGATGGGGGCAAAACACTTAGCACAGCGCCTTGGCTGGAGAAAGCTGTGGTAGAAATGATGCTCTTCACGGCCAAGGGACGGGAGTGGCAGATCAATTGGATGGGAAGGAAATGGGAACGTTGGTGAGGTGAGTCTGGCTGTAGGAAGCCAAATAAAAGGCAGAATCAAAGTAGACTCTGGTTCGAGATCCTGAGAGAGCAAATGCTGTCTCTAGGGTTCTTGGGAAACAAGTCACACGAGACAGAGGCCAGTGATTTTTCCAGTGTGCTCACTGTGTCTGGAATGAACCAATCAGGTCAGACACAGGCAAGGGGACATAAAAATCTTGGAGACCGGACTGAGGTGAAGTGGGTGTTAGAGTGCACACCCAGCAGAGGCAATATGGCAGGTAGCTGGGATCAGGGAGACCCCGTCATCGGCATCTCAGTCACCCCTGGAAGGTGAGGGGTGTGGCATTGGCCAGAATGCAGCAGAAGGATGCAGATCGTAAACCACGTGTCAGTAGTCAAGCAGAACCTAGTTTTCAGGGATAGGATGGAGTAGACGTTGAACAAAAGACACTGCTTTCGAGAAGTAGAAAATCAGAGCTCAGGGGAGTAGTAGAAAGGAGGATTTTGCATGGGAAGGGGAGATTGGATGATGGGTGAGGAGTGACAAGGAGAAATAAGACAGAAAAGCAGATACTGGGACTTAGCATGAAAACAGAAACTGAAGCATAATGAGATAGGCATGAACCTAGAACGGGATCTTGGTAGAACACAGAGCAGGATCTGTGGTATTAAGGCAGTGGGTTTCTCTTTTTCCTTTTAGCAATTTTCTTCTTTACTTTTTTTTGTTTTTGAGTTGGAGTCTCTCTCTGTTGCCCAGGCTGTAGTCCAGTGGCACTCTCCCGGCCACTGCAGCCTCGACCTGCTGGGCTCCTGCAATCCTTCCGCCTCAGGCTTCCAAGTAGTTGGAACTACAGTTGCGCACCAACATGCCTGGCTAATTTTTGATTTATTGTAGAGACGAGGTCCTGCCAAGTTTCCTGGGTGGGTCTCAAACCCATGGGCTCAGGCAATCTTCTCGTCTCAGCCTCCCAAAGTGCTGGGATTACAGGCTGAACCAATAAGTCTGCCCTCTTTTTAATATTTTTAAAGCCTGGATACCAAAATAGGGTGAAGAGTACAGATGATTTGTATTAAAAGGAATATCTACCCACTCACCCACCAACCCACACCACATGTGTGTACGTGCGTGCACAGACACACACACACACACACACACACACAGAGATTCTCAAACAAAACAGGTGAAATTATGCACATTAAGCCATTTCTAATAAACATTAAACTATAGTAACACTTATACCAGAGAACCACAGGACTAGGCTTGGGATTGAGAAATAAGAAGGTTTTTACTTAATCCTACTGTTTTGTTTTTGGTTTTTTAATTAAAATACTATCTATTTTACTGAAACAAAATTTAAAACCTGAACTAGAGATAGAGCAGTGAGTGAGATGGATTGAGGTAGAGAAGTTCAAAGTTTTTTCAAACAGTATTCAGTTGGCCATAATCTACGCCTTAGTTCATTCCAACTGCTAGAGCAAAATATCCTACACTGGGTGACTTACAAACAACAGAAAGTTATTTCTCACAGTTGTAGAGGCTGGCTAGTCTGAAATTAAGATGCCAACAGGTTCAATGTCAAGTGAAGTCTTGCTCCTTAGACGGTTGTCTGCTTGCTGTAATCTCACATGCGCAGAGGGGCAAGCAACTCTTTGGGGTCGCTTCACTAAGGACACCGGTGTCATTCATGAAGGCCCTGCCATCTTGACCAAATCAGCCCCTAAAGACCCCATGTCTAAATGCCATCATACTGGGTATCAGGTTTAACATATGACTTCTGGGAGGACATAGACATTAAGACCAAAGTAGTGTATGACTTTATTAGTTGCATGCAGGCCATTCTGAAAAACTGACAGGTACAAGTGAATTCTAGAGTCTCAAATGACAATAATTCAAAGAGTTGCATGGTACTAAAAATTTACCCCGGGGTACACACTAGCTCTCCCTGGGTTATCAGGAGAAGAAAATAGACTATTGCATGTACAAAGGATTTTAAAACAAAAAAGTACTATATCATACACGGATTTGTTATTATTACTTAAGTAATTATTGCTCTATTTTGTTCAAGGTTACTTTCTATTGAATGTCTTAAAAGATTCCAATTTTATAAAGTCTATATCATCTCTTCTCTTTCTTTATAAAATTTTCACTTAATATAAATGATCTTTTCCATTCAGCTTCTTCTGGTAGTTTTTATGCTTAGAAACCATATGTCGTTATAAGAAAATAGAAACCATTTTCTCAGGTAAACAAAAGTTAAATTTTATAGTCTACTCTTTACCTACAGTTCTAGTGTTAGATAAAATAAATGATATATAAGTATATAGACAGACACAAATATTTATGCAAATAAGAACTTATTTTAAAATACGAGTATAAAATGATACAAACTCATAATAGGTAACTTGAAATATAAAAATAAAGAAAACATTTGAAACATTTTAAAAATCCATCAATCGTGCAAGTCCTTAGTTGATAGTTTAATATATCTCCTTCTAGTCTTTTAAAACATTTTGTTGCTTACATACACACACAACAGATACTTTTTCTTTTCAGAATTGAAGTCATACTCTTGCTGCCATTTTATATACCCTTTTCATCATTCTGCACATCTTCTCATAATATTAAATCTTGTTTGTAAAAATTATGATCAATGATGACATAATATCTCATCATATGGCTGTATTAAAATATAATAACTCCCATATTGCAATAGTCCGGGTCCTAATAGGAAACAGGTGATCCACCCAACTGACACAACTGGCAGGAGTTCCCTATAAAGGGACAATTTGCAGGTGTGAGGACATGGTCAGAGATACTAGTAAGGGATGGTAAATTACTGGGAGCCATTATCACTCCATCCAGAGAAGGATGAGGTGGAATGGTCACCAGAATCTGCAGAGAGGTCTAGCTGTCAGAGAGCATCTCTGGATAAAAGTTTGGTTACATGTAGGGAATACAGACATTGCCATCCGAAACCTGGCAGAGAGGGAGCAAGATAAATAAATACCCTAATTTCTTTCTGCTCCTGCCTTCCGGTCTCCTGAAGAGTATTCTGCACTGGGAAATATTCAGCACAATTTTTTTTTGTAGTGTTTCCACTCTACATTTTTAATAATGTGTAAATAAGGTGGTGAGAAATGCTATTGCACATAAAACTTACTATTTAAATCTTTGGAAATATTAGGCAATTATCTTGAATGAATAAATAATCAATCTGCCCTGTGAATGATGGGATAAAATGAAAAATAAACCTGCTTTGAGTATCCCATGAATGACTAAAATCATATTATCTGATCAAGAATCAGGCCGGGCTCTGTGGCTCAGCCTGTCATCCCAGCACTTTGGGAGGCCAAGGCGAGTGGATTGCCTGAGCCTGAGGGTTCGAGACCCGCCCAGGCAACTTAGTGAGACCTCGACTCTAAATAAATAAAAAAATTAGCCAGGCGTGGTGGTGCGCACCTGTAGTTCCAGCTACTTGGAAGGCTGAGGTGGGAGGATCGCCTGAGCCCAGTAGGTTGAGGCTGCAGTGGCCGGGAGTGTGCCACCCCACTCCAGCCTGGGCGACAGAATGAGACTCCAACTCAAAAAATATATATATATAATCAATAGTCCTTGTTTTGCTCCATAGCTGACATTCATAAGTCCCATAGGGTAGAGGTTTTGATTTTCTATCTAGGCATGAAATCCATGCGGTTGCACCCGAGTGGAATTTTGCATCAGCTAGCAAGTCAAGACCTCCAAAGGGACAAATGAAAGAACCCAGAGCTTTAGGTCTCTTTTTAATTATTTTATTTTTTATTCTATTTTGAGTTAAGAAGGGTAGATTGATTAAAGAGAAGGCACATTGTGAAGGGCACAGTGCACAGGACAACGACAAGAGTGTCTCCTGTTTGTTGCCAGTCTGTTATTTTATTAAAAAAAAAAAAAACTCAGCATGCAGCATTAAAGGAAGCTAGATTGCAGAAGGACTGTTTAATCTTTACTGCGTGGGACTTTAAAGCACGATTCGATTTCACCCTGCCACTCACTTATACACAGTAACTCAGCTCTATCCAATACGCTCTAAGAAAGGATCAAAGTAGAATTATGACTCTGTCATTCACTTGTCATCGATGTCGTCTCTTCGGCAAATTCTGTGCTCTTGTATGAGGCGCTACGTACATGAATGTTCATGATTTCTGCTGAGAAACCTCTGTCAGAAAAATGTTATATGAAATCACATATTTTTCCCTAAGAGAGAAAACAATTATTATTATTATTATTATTATTATTTTGAGTTGGAGTCTCACTGTCGCCCAGACTGGAGTGCAGTGGCCGCTCCCGGCCACGGCAGCCTTGACTTGCTGGGCTCTGGTGATCCTTCCGCCTCAGCCTTCTGAGTAGCTGGAACTACAGGCGTGCGCTACCACGCCCCGCTGATTTTTTGATTTATTGTAGGGATGAGGTCTTGCCTGCCCAGATGGGTCTCGAATTCGCGGACTCAGGCAATCCACTCACCTCAGCCTCCCAAAGGCGCGAGATTACAGGCTGAGCCACCAAGCCCGGCTAAAAACAATTATTTTTATATTTTAAATATTAATAAGAGAATGTTCTTGTCTCTCTTTTTAATCAAAATAGAGTGTAAGGGACGATTTCTTAACTGAGGATGGGAAATGCTTGCAGCAAAAATCTTTTACATCCATTCCAATATACTAGTAGGTTTAGGATGGACTTTATATGGAAAAATCTCACTTTTTTTCTTCCACACCCAACGTGAACCTTAGCTTTAGTTTAATCTAGCAACTATTATCATTAAAAACCTTGCAATGTGTTTGATATTTTGTGTGTTTTTAAAATTTTGCCTTCATTTTATATGTCAGGGCAATTAAGAACAACGTTAATAACCCGAGAATGATATTCACCGAAGTGGAATGGTAGAACAAGTGTCTTAGCCCCTTTTACTCATCTACAGGTAGGGGCACTCTTATAAATTTTAATAAATGAAGTTACTTCAACAGACGTAATTGACTATAACCTATTCTGGAGATACTGTTTTTCACACAATACAAGTGCCAAGTATTCAGAGATATTAAGATGTAAATGACCTAGTTTGTGGTGCCTTCAAAAACCTTACAACCTAGTAGTGGAAAAAGCTAAAAGTATATCAACTACAAAGCTGAATATTACAAGTGTCTTGCAAGAGGAATGAAGTGCTGTGGAAAAAAAATAACCAAAAGGGAGATGATATAAAATCAATTAGAATCGGAAAAAACGGGCCAAGAAATGGAAAAAACTTCAAATAAATGAAACCATTTGGTAAGGGTCTGGAAGCTACCGTAGCGTCTTTTCCTTTCTTTATTTTAAAATAACTTTTGGCTCATTAGAAACTGCAAAATAATGTACCTTTCGCCCATCTTTCCCCAGTGATAACACCTTATATAATCACAGTACATTTTTATCGAACATAGGAAACCAACACTGATATGATACTGTCAGTTGAACTGCAGACCTTGTTAGGATTGCTTTCATTTTTACATGCATTTATTCATGTGTGTGCTTGTGTGTGTACGTGTGTGTGTAGTTCTGTAAAACTTAATCACATGCATAGATTCCAGTTACTGTCACCACAATCAGCACCTAGAGCTGTTTTATAGCCACACAGACACTCCTCCTGTTACCCTGAAACAGCCACACCCTTTTGCCCAGTTCTTAACTCCTAGGACATCCCCGATGTCTACACTTTGGTCATTTCAAAAATATTGTAAGAGGAGGACCCAAAAAAAACTGGAGTTATTTTTTGGAGTGAGGACCCCTTATAAATACAGACTTTCTCTGCTAATTCCTGTTCTAGGAATCCATCAGCTTCAGTGTGCCAGCTAGCGTGGTTGTGAATTTTTTTTGGAGATTCTTTGAACTTATTTGCCCATTTCTTGGTGGATGATTTACGAGTACGAACTGCTTACACCACGTGAGTGTTCAGCAGTTTTGAACCCCCAAAACAGCATGAGTCCTGTGCCCTACCCTCTCTGTTCACTCAATTTCACCCTGAGCAACTATTTTATTTTTTTGTTTTCCTGGATGGAAAACGTCCTAAAAGGGAAATGTTTTGTTGATGTGGAAGAAATGGAACAAAAAATGGCAGAAACGTTCAAAGGCATCAAATGTGACAAGTTCAAAACCCATTCTGAGCAGTGGAAAAAGCATCTCCATTGGTGTACTGCATCAAATGGAGAGTCCTTTGAAGGTGACTACAGTTTAAAGATGTAAGAATAAATACACAATTTTTAATAAATAAGTTCTGCTTTGGGGTCTCCCCTCACATAAATAGGACCAAATAATGTGTATGCTTTTTGATTGGCTTTTAAAATTTAGCCTAATACCCTTAATCCATCTCAGTTGTGTATCTACCAATTGTTTACTCCTTTTAATTGCTGAATAGTATTCCACTGAATGGATGTGTCAGAGTATGTCATCTATTTGCCAGTTGAAGAGAATCTGTGGTGTTTCAAGTACTCTGTTATTACAAGTAAAGATACTATGAATGTATGCAGGTTTTTGTGTATAAACATACATTTTTTCATTTCTCTTGGAAAAATATAATTTCTGGGTCATATGGGAACTGTGTGTTTAGAAGTGGGATTTTAATAAATTTGCAGTTCTTTACCCATGCAAACATTCTTGTATATGCATTATATGCTAATTTTCCAAATTATCTACCTAAGAATTAGAATTAAGAATTAGAATTACTAATATCTAATTACTTAGAGATGCAGGCTTTAATGCTTTAATACATATTTGGTTTTCAAAAAAGTCATGCTGATTTCTAATTATTCACACTAGGATTATATGAGCCAGTCCATTCTCCAGTCTCTCTATAATGGGAGTGTTATCTTTTTAAATTGTACCTAATCTGAAAGTCCAAAATTAGTATCTTGTTTTAACTTGCATTTTGATTACTTATAAGGATTATTTCTAGTGGATGTTTGCATTCTCTGAATTTCCCAGCTATGTATTTTGCCCATTTTTGTATGGGGATTTTCTAACTGGTGTGTGTGTGTGTGTGTGTGTATGTGTATATGTATGTAAAGGAAAGTAGCATATTACCATGTAAGTTTGTGGTTTGCCTTTTAACCTTTTAAAAATGCCTTCTGCCACATACATATTACAAGTGATTTCATAAGCGACTATTGTTGTTGTTTTTGTTGCTGTTAGAGACGGGGTCTTGCTCTGTCACCCTGACTGGAGTGCAGTGGCACAATCATAGCTCTCTGCAAACTTCAACTCCTGAACTCAAGTGATCCTCCAGCCTCGGCCTCCCACGTAGCTAGAATTATACCGCACCCAGCCCCTATATTCAACTCTAACACCCTTTTTTCTTTACAGCTTTTGCACTGATAATCATGCTTAGAAAGACTTTCCCCAGCTTAAAATTATATAATAATTTACTAGTGATTTTGTGTAGTGATTTTAGAGTTTTTTTTAGCATAGTTTTTGTTATTCCATTTGGAATGTATTCCAAAGTAAGAAAATGGATGAAATAGAGAGGTAGTCTTATTGTTTTCCAAGATCAGTCAGTGGTTCTAATACCATTAATGGAATATTTTGCTTTCCCTACTAATTTAAAGTGTATTATCATCATATACCAGATTCTTATGTTTGTTTGTTTATGCTTCTAAATGCATCCTTCTCTTTTATTGGTCTCTTTTTGTATTCCTGCACCAATACAATCATATTTTATTAAGTACTGATGTTGTAATACAATTTTATAATCTCCCCAAGTTAAGACCGCTATCGTCACTTGAGTATCAAAAGTCACACTGAGATATGGAGACTTTTATTGAAATTGGCAAAACTTTTGGACTTATGTGAAAATGGCTGCCCTTTTTGCAATATGGAAAATTTATATTCAGTCCCTTGGAAAATAAGTGCTACATATTGCTTGGGAGTTCATATCCAGATTATTTTATCTTGGGGTGTTACTATGAACTGATAATTTTGCACATTACATTTTCTATCTGATTATTATTAGACTATGGGAGCATTTATTAAATTTGTAATAAGTCACTTACTAAATTTTCTTGTGATTTCTAACATGTTTTTAAGGTCACTTCATTTGTGCTTCTCGAGAAGATAAAACAATAATTCCATATGTAAATAATGAGAATTTTATGTTAACTTTTTCAATATTTGTACTTCCTATGTTGTGTTTACTTCTAAATGCGTTGGCAATCACCTCTGAAATAATGCAAAGTCAGAGAAGTAATGTAATGACATTATGTAGTAATCATATTTATATTAACAAACATCCTATGATTCAACTATTCTTACACTTTGTCATGCTAGGCTTTTTATTACTTCACTATTAATTCATAAATGAAACTGTACTGCAGTAAGATTTTTCTAAATTATGTAAATAAGCTATAAAGTTTTTTTTTATTCCCCACTTTTTGAAATAAGTAGTATGGAATTATTTATTCAGGGATTATTTCGTGGGAAAGACCAGCTACTCACACACCCAGTTGAGTAGGGTACCCAGGGCAAGGGAAAAGACGTATTTTATTTCTTTCCTTTTTTTTTTTTTTGAGTCAGAGTATCACTCTATCACCCAGGCTGGAGTGCAGTGGCATGCTCATGGCCACCCCAGTGTCAACCTGTGTCAACCTGCTGGGCTCAGGCAATTCTTTCACCTCAACCTTCCTAGTAGCTGAAAATACAGGTGGGCTACCACACCCGGCTAATTTTTTGATATACTGTAGAGACAAGGTCTCACCAGTTTGCCCAGGCTGGTCTCGAACCCCTGAACTCAGGCAATCCTCTCACCTCGGCCTCCCAAAGTACTGGGATGACAGACTTGAACCACCGCACCTGGTCGAGGACGTATTTTCTTTTCTTTTTTTTTTTTTTTTTTTTGAGTTGGAATCTCACTTTGTCACCCAGACTGGAGTGCAGTGG
>NW_007246849.1:80145-80654 GCF_000164805.1 Carlito syrichta
GCTGGGCTCCGGCGATCCTTCCACCTCAGCCTTCCAAGTAACTGGAACTACAGGTGCGTGTTACCACACCCAGCTAATTTTTTGATCTATTGTAGAGATGAGGTCTCACCAAGTTGCCCAGGTTGGTCTCGAACCCCTGTACTCAGGCAATCCCCTCACCTCGGCCTCCCAAAGTCCTGGGATTACAGGATTGCGCCACTGCATCCAGCCCAAAAGTAATTTTCAATGAAAGATGAAAACATCTAATCTGCAGAAGCTATACACATGAAAAAGACTTCACAGTCCAAGGCATGCACTTGCTTATTTAAAAAAAAAAAAAAAAAACCAGAGGCTGAGGTAAGTGGATTGCCTGAGCCCGCTGGTTCGAGACTTGCCTGGGCAACTTGGCGAGACCTCATCTCTACAATAAATCAAAAATGAGCCTGGCGTGGTAGCACGCGCCCGTAGTTCCAGCTCCTTGGCAGGCTGAGGCGGAAGGATCGCTGGAGCCCAGCAGGTCGAGGCTGCAG
>NW_007246849.1:80728-128702 GCF_000164805.1 Carlito syrichta
GCCACTGCACTCCAGTCTAGGTGACAGAGTGAGACTCCAACTCAAAAAAAAAACAAAAAACAAAAAACCCAAAACCAAAAAAGACAGGGTCTTGCTCTCTGTCACCCAGGCTGAAGTGCAGTGGCACAATCATAGCTCACTACAGCCTTGAACTCTTAGGCTCAAGCCATCCCCCGCCTCAGCTTTCCAAAAGGCTGAGATGACAGGTGTGAGTCACTGTGCCCGGCCTTGGTTATGACTTATGATAATGTTGTGATAAATCTTGACACTTGACTACTTTTCAAGTTGGGTACTTTGGGATTTCACGAAAACAAATTAAATCAAGTGGAGTCAAGAAAATATGTTTATTGCAAGAGGCACCGAGCATCGGAACTAGAAAACCAGCACCAGGGCCTGAATTACTAGGAGAATCTTTGCATACGTCTCACGAACTCCCAGAAGCTGCACACCTTAGTGAGGCAGTCTGGCCCCTTCAACAGCACCCCTACAGCCCCCAAAAGCAATGCACAGAGTAATCCCTAACAGCATGGGGCTCACAGTCAAACTATGCAACTTCCCAAATAGGGACGCCCTCGTGATTGCCGACTGTCTGCAACCCCACAGTAAGGAGGTCATTCATTCCAACATTTTTTAGGGGAAGGATGCTTTATATCAGGTGACTAGCCGAGACAGGGGCACGCAAAGTAAAATTAGAAACTGCAAGTTAAAAAACAAAACAAACACTCCTCTTTCATTGATGCCGCACTTTATTTTTTTAAAAAAACTCTCCGTACTTTCCTGACAAATAGTCCTTTTTCCTCCCTCCCCCAGCTTTCAGTGCCTTTTAAAGAAAACATCCTCGGATGCGTATTACTGTGCTCTAATTACAGTTGAGGGCACAGTGGCATGTGATCGCGGTATAATAACTAAAGCCCTGGAGTGCCTTTTTATTCCATTAAAAATGACCTTAGCCTTGGATCACCGAACTTTGCATTGATTTGTCTTTTCTGTGGTTTCCTCTCCACAGGTCTGCTTCCTCATCCAGGGTGAGGCATTGAATCGTGACACATGGGGGTCAGCGAAATTAACTGCCTTTCCCGTGAGAAATCATTCATCATTCAGCGTTTGCTATGAATGTTCTCTGTGGCAAATGAATGAAGCTGTATGAGGTGTATGGAAACCGCGAAGCAGATGAAACCGCTGCATAAATATCATTAAATGTTCACGGTGTGGACAACAGTGATTTTCTCATCTGGAAATGGGAGGCAGAAAAGATGCTGGTAAGTTTGGTGATGTAAGATGAATGGCTCTAAGTACTTCTATAGAAGTTATACCTTCTTGGGACCGATTCACATGTTGTTTTCTGCCTCTTTCAGGAGGGTCTTTTAATAATTGTGACTAATATTGGACCTGTTGGTGTCTTCCGAGTGTGTCTGAGGATAGACTTTCAGCCTTCTCAAGGATTGGGGCGGTGCCCCTGTTCTCATCACAGGAGGTGTTCATCTCAGCCCACTTTGTGGACGAGATTTCTATTTGAGAATCAAGGACTAGAAAGGGCAGCGTAAGCTGCATCCCTTCAAATTCATCTTAAAAAAAAATCGACAAAAGGCTTACCGAAAGCCAAATAGTGTGCTGACAATGTGAAGGAGACACACAAACACACACACACAAATGAAAGGGAAAGCCAGTGATTCTCACTTGTCCATCTTGGAAGTGTACTTGAACCCAAGGAGGCATGTACCCAAATGTTCACTGATGATGGTTAATAACAGTGAAAATTCTGAAAAGACCCATGTGCCAATCTTTAAAAGACTGGCAAAACAAACTCTGTGCTAGCCAGTGGAAAAGCATTCATTATTTTTAAGGGTAATGTCAATCTGTATGTGATGAGATCACCAAGACATGACATAAGAGAAGAATAACTACTCAAATTGATATCTCCATTATGACACTCTATGTAAATACAACACACACATACACAGACACACACACACACACACACACACACACACACACACACACACACTGTTTGTTTTCTCCATAGTCACCAGATACATAGCATACAGCCTTGAAGCAATACCCTCCAAAGTAGGTCCTCTCGCAGTACATTGGAGATGGGTTGTTTGGTGACAGTCTGACATCCACAAGGGGCAGTCCTAACACCAACCTGATGACTCTGGTTAACTTCAGAGAGTCAAAAGACCAGGATTAAAGGCAGCTGTCCACCAGGGGCTTTCGCTATTATCTACAATGTCTCAATTCTTAAAGGAAATTATATAGTGCATTATGTGTATGTCAAATATTGGTTTTAAAATGAGCGATATGTAATTTCTGCTCTCCGGGTGCTAACAATCCAGAGGAGAAACAGGTACACCCTCCAATAATTCTGATACAAAATGCAGTGGGTCAGTGCTAGCCTTGATGTCTTAGCCATGTGTGACGGGAATGTGAAGGTGGGTGGGGTCTGTGCTTCTGCTTTTTTGGAGAGGAGGGATTCCGTGCAAATGTCCTTAGTGACGGGAAGACTCTCTACTGTACAGGATTCTAGGCTGCACTAAGCAAGACTGGGCAGCACTGACGCCGTCACCAGCTGTTATTCACAAACTCAGCTGTCCCAGATGTCATCAAGGGAAGGAGAGGAAGGCCTTGGGGGGAAGGTCCTAGACATATGCACCAGGAAGGATTTGTTGGCTAATTAAACTAATTAAACGCACTCTGTGGATCTAAAACTAAGGGAAACACATTGGTGGGAGCTTCATAGTACCAATGGGAGGCTGGGAATCTCAACTTGGGAAACATAGGCTAGGCACCCAAGCACCTCGGGGCGGTAGAATGCTGGGGATGGAGGAGACCCCCAATTCTCTCATTTAGCAGAAAAGTCCTGGCTGCGGATAAAATATCCATGATCTTCATGCATGTTAACACTAATTGGCCCAGACTAGGCTACATGCACTTGGATGCTGGAGAGTGGCGGAAGAGAGAAAACGGTGCCTCTGTTTCCACAGTGTATGGCAGGGCATCCATAAACACAGCACCACGCCAGTCGTCCAAAAGGAGGGAAGGAGGGCAGGTCAGATGACAGAGACACGGAGGAAGTAGTGGTTGTGACCAGCAGGGTACTTGGTAAGCGCCGGCCACCGTCCTAAGCACTCTTTAGGAACATTGTTTCATTGGAGATTCACAGTAACTACGAGTTAGGTGCTGTTATGACTGTAATCATTCCCACTTTGCAGATGGGGTTAAAGAGACACTCGTTGGAGTTTGGCCCTGAGCCTGTGTAAATGACCTGCGACTTTACATGTCCACTCTGTGTCTCCTGGTTGACACACTTCTCCCCATTTCCACGGGAATGTGGAACATGCCGAGTGGGAAATGAATGAGGCACATTATCCTTGAAGGAACCTGAAGGGTTTCCACAGCCGTGATCTCAGTTCTCCTGCCTCCACACTGAGGGTGATAATATTCATCGGTTCTTATTTTTCTCATCGTTAAAAGAGGCAATTACGATGTATATGACTTGCCAAATGATCTCTCACTCAAGAGTTGCACTGAGACAAAGAGCTACTGAATTAATAAAGTAAGCAATTCAGCCTTCTGTTTGGAAAATGGTGACTGCCACCACCAACGAGGCTTCTGGTCCCAGTCTTTATTTTGAAATGCACACCCAAAACCACAGATCAGATTAAGCCACCCATCCTCTTTTTTTTTGGAGTTGGTGTCTTATCCAGGCTAGAGTACAGTGACACACTTCTGGCCACCGCAGCCTTGACCTGCTGGGCTCGGGTGATCCTTGTGCCTCAGCCTTCCAAGTAGCCAGAACTACAGGCATGCACCACCACACCCAGCTAATTTTTTTGATTTACTGTAGGGACAAGGTCTCACCAAGTTGCCTAGGTGGGTCTTGAACCTGCAAACTCAGGCCATCCACTCGTCTCGGCTTCCCAAAGTGCTGGGATGACAGGCTGAGCCACCAAGCCTGGCCAGCCCATCCCTCTTTAGTAAAACTGACCATTGGCTCCCGTTGCATTTAGAATAAAACCATGGCTATGAGGATTATAGTAGAGTCTCCTCTCTTGAGACTCATCTTTTTGCATTCTCTGCCGTGTTCTTTGTCTTTTATTTCTTTTCTCCAAGTACTCCAAACGATTTCCAACTGTGGGACTTGAACACTGCTCCCTCTGCCTGAATATTCTTTCCCTGAGTCTTCTTACCCTTCACCTCTCAATGTAAATGACATCTTGATAAGAATTTTTCTTTGGGTGTCCACCCAAACGCAAATAACCTTCTTTCCCCAGCCCTTCACTCACTCTGTGTTCATTTCCTCATAGCACTTACCACTACCTGGAATGTTTTTGTGTATTTAGTCTGTTATTGATTGAAGAATTCTCTTCTCTAGAAGGCGAACTCCAGGAGGGAAGAGTTCTTGTCTGTCTTGTTCAAATCTGTATTTCTAACCGGGATCCACAACTGTACGTGGCACACAAATGTTCACTGAATAAATTGTTTCCAGTTTGCTCAACCATTTAGGTTTCCTATTTATCCCTCAAAGGCCAAGTAATTGTAGGATATTAAGTCCGGATAAGTCTTTGAAAGATTCCTCTAGTTTCATAGTTCAAAAAGCTGGAACAGAAAGGTAGCATAACTGCCCAAGGTCATAGAGAGTCAACAGCAAACATGGACTGAAATCTGTTTTGTTTTCTTCACTTTCAGAATAGAGCTCTTTCAGGACACTGTGCTGACCACACTCTGAATGTGGTGCTTTGGTTTATGACTTTTTGCCATGACACACTAGAGGCAACACAGTCACGTAGAGGTGCCACTTTGTTGAAAAAAATAAAACACATATATCACGGTCATGGTTATGCACCGGGGCCGATTATGGTGTGAGATACACGCTGGGCACTTCCCTCGCGCTACACTCTATTTTAAGAGTTAAATGTGTGTTAATCTACATAATCCTTCTAACATCTCTACTAAGTAGATGCTATTATCATTTCCATTTATAGATGAGGAATTGGAGGCTCAGATGTCAAGGAACTTGTCCAAGGTCGCACAGCTAGGAAGTTGTAGAGTCAAGATCCAAGTCCAGGCAATGACTCCAAGGCCAGCACTTAAAAAAAAAATTGTATTATAAAGATGTGGGGTACATTTCAGGGTTGGGTATATAAACATTGATCATGCAGATACCCTTGTTGATGAGGTGTGCCCCTCCCTCCCCGGCAGTCTCCCTCAACCACCAATCCCAACCCCCTCCCTTGACAGTTTCCCACTACTGCCAATCCCATTCTTACAGTATTATTAATTGTTCAAGGTCTGTTTATGAGTGAGAACATATGGTGCTCTGTTCTTTGTTTCTGTGATAAATCACTAGTATGATCGACTCCAAATCCATCCAAGTTGCTGCTCCATTGAGACAGAATGAGGAAGAGTCCTGGGTGCATTGGGAGGCCGTTAGGAGCCAACACCACCGTTTTGACCAGTGCTGTATTGGCAGAACTTTCTCTTTTAGATTTTGGCTTTCCTTGTACGATGGTCTTCTATAAACAACAATGAAAGAAACAGAACAAACACTATTCAGTCACCAGCTTCCGAGGCAGTAAGTGCTGCTTTGCTAGTGGCAGGTGTATGGAAATGAGTGTCTGTTGATTTGTGCGTGTATTTTCTTCCGTAAATATGAATGGGGAATTGTCAGTGTAAAGTAAGTTAGTAAGTTACGATGTTTGGGTCACCTTGTCCCCTTTGTGCCTCCTCTTTGGGTTTTGGTTTCTCAGATAATATTAATGTACCAATAGTGATTATCTTTATTCATAATTGATTCGACTGTTATTTAGCAATGATTGGATTAACCATAATTTAATCCTTTTTTTTGAGTCAGGGTCTCACTCTGTCACCCAGGCTAGAGTGCAGAGGCATGCTCATAGCCACCGCAGCCTCGACCTGCTGGACTCAGGAGATCCTTTTGCTCCAGCCTTCCAAGTAGCTGGGACTACAGGCGTGCCCCACCATGCCCAGCTAATTTTTTGATTTATTGTAGAGATGAGGTCTCGCCAAGTTGTCCAGGCTGGACGCGAATCCATGGGCTCAGGCAGTCCTCTCACCTCGACCTCCCAAAGTGCTGGGATTATAAGTGTGAGCCACCATGCCCAGCACTTTAATTTAATTCTAATGTGCGTTTTATAGTAAGTAATACTCACTGGTTTGGGATCACGACATAGTAAACGAATGATGAAAGAGGAATGGCTTTGCTGCTTCTCCATGAAAGCCAGAGTGCTGCCATAAAGCAGCCTTCTGGCCATTGCCTTGCCAAACCACGGTGTGGCCATATGCTCTTTGAGCTATGGCCAGGCCACGTTTTCTTAAGCTTCGCCCCCCTCCCCTACCTTGGAGAGGTGAATCTCCTCTTTTTCTCTTTCCCTAATTTGCTTTCTAAATAAACTATATTCGCTAACCTAAAAAACAAACGAACAAACAAAAAGCCACCTTCTGACCTTGGAGAGGGCCGTTGGGCCAGCTGGTAGGCCCTGGGCTGGGGAGAGACTCAAGTCCCAGAGAGCAAAATCTCTCCGTCTTGATTGGGAGCAGGGATCTGCCTTTAGAGTGAGCGCTCTCTATATCCTGATTGAATGGGAATCAATTTCCTCAGCTAGGACTCTTCTCAGTTCCACTCAAGTTGAGTTGTTAACTTTCCATTTTGATTACTACTAATTTACTTTAAAATAAATCCGAGGCCTGGCTTGGTGGCTCAGCCTGTCACCCAGCACTTTGGGAGGCCGAGGCGAGTGGATTGCCTGAGCCCGTGGGTTTGAGACCCGCCCGGGCAACTTGGCGAGACCTCGTCTCTACAATCAATAAAAAAAAATAGCCTGGCATGGTAGCGCACGCCTGTAGTTCCAGCTCCTTGGAAGATGGAGGTGAAAGGATTGCTGGAGCCCAGCAGGTCAAGGCTGCGATGGCTGGGAGCGTGTCATTGCACTCCAGTCTGGGCAACAGAGTCAGACTCCAACTCAAAAAATAAAATAAATTAAATAAAATAAATACGAGGTAGAGTCTAGGAGAAGATAAAATCTCAGACATAAAAAGAAATAAACTGTCTTCCGGAAGATCAGAGTGCAAAGTAAGGATTTAAATATTTCAGCAGATAACGAACGTGGGTTAATGATGTGTTTTCCTCGTCCCCCATCTTATAAACCCTGTAGGTTGATATGTTCTGGAAGTTTCTAACATAGCATGAACCACTTTGATAGTGAAATTTGACCACTGGATCTATACTTTTTTGTGTGTCCTCGCAGTCACATTTCAGATTGACTCTATCTAGAAGTGATGATTGAATTGTTTGTGTTTTCCGTAGCCACACAGACCTATGATACCCTGAAAGACGGATGGCTATGAGAGGATATCTGGGCCAGAAATGTGTTCAATCTGCTTGGGGGTGAACTTCTGTTATAAAACTTTTACTCTGCATTATTGTGTAGCTAAAACCCAGGACCCATACTACAAATATTTGCATCTTACTTATGGAAATATTCACTTCTCAGTTTTAATAATTATTACGACTAATCACAGTCCTGCTATGTAGAGGGAGAAGCATATTGAATTAAGTCACATGATTGCCAAAGATCTTCAAACTAATTAGTAAGGATCCAAAATTCAAACCTATTTCTTCCCACTCCGTGCACTCCTTCCAAAGGAAAACCACCACTCACAACAAACAATGTTCGTGGGAGGAAGCCCATTTGAGAAACCATATGGTCTAAAAGCGTCTTAATGTCAGAAATGGTAAAATGATTCAACCCTAATAGCAGAAATAACATGGTCTAGGAATTAGGAAGCCTGGATCTTCCTCTTATTAGCTGTCTGTTCTCTGACGAGTCATTCAGACCCTCTGATCTCCACTCCTCTCTACTGTAAACTGGGATCAACCTTGTGTGCCCTCTGCAAACCTCTTGAGGTCACTGCCAGCATCACAGCCATGTCTGTAAACTGAAATATGCCCTACAAATGCAGGGTGTTAAGAACCTTATAAAGATAAGCTCTGTGTCCCAGTTTCGACCTCAGAGAATCCTAGTTCTCTGAGTGGAATACGTGAGCTGGAGATCTGCAGCACTATTATTTAACAGCCAATTTAACTTCCAGTGTTTTTTTTTAAATTCCCGGCCTGAGAATTAAGAAGATAAAAATGGACAGGCCTGTTGAGTTGCCAGATTCATCCTGAGAACTGTCGCTTCTGGAGCTGAATAAATATGACTCGTAAGGTCCATTGAAATGTCACTATGCCAAGTTTGTCCACATCATTATCCACAGACATTTTCTTACACTGTCAAAAATACATTACTCTTGTTTTATAAAGAGGAATATAGTAGCCATCTTGTCTTGATTCTGCCTTGTCATCACAATTTTTTAAAAGTTAAACGAAGAACTGAAGAGATTCTGTTCTGGAGATACTGTATGAGGAAGCAACACTGGTCACTATTAGATAGATGATGGGACCTACCTCATACAGTGAGATGTAAACAATTATTTGAATTTCTTTTTATCTACTTGAAATAAACATAAGTGAATTTTGAAAGAGGTGAAATAGTAATAACCTCTGGGCAAGAAAAAAGTGTACTAAAAAGCACACATATGAAAAAACAAGTTTGAAGCCGGGCTCGGTGGCTCAGCCTGTAATCCTGTACCTTTGGGAGGCTGAGGTGAGTGGACTGCCTGAGCCTGTGGGTTCGAGACCCGTCTGGGCAGCGAGACCTCATCTCTACAATAAATAAAAAAATCAGCCGGGCATGGTAGTGTGCGCCTGTAGTTCCGTCTACTTGGAAGGCTGAGGCAGAAGGATCGCAGGAGCCCAGCAGTTCGAGGCTGCAGTTCGAGGCTGCGGTGGCCGGGAGCAGCCACTGCACTCCAGTCTGGGCGACAAAGTGAGACTCCAACTCAAAAAAAAGAACAAAAAAAAACCCAAAACAACAACAACAACAACAACAAAAACAAGTTTGTATGTCTAAGTAAAAAAAGGAGCATCTCAAATAAAGTAAAAGTTAAAAAAGAAATTGTATTGATACAACACTGGACAATGATTCTAGTATATAATTTTGAGATATTATCAGTTTACTAAAAATAAAGCTGAAACGAAAGTACTAAAATATAAAGCAACGATGATTATTTTAATAATATCTGCCTCAGAAAATGCAAAAAACATAAAACTTTAGGCAACAGAACAATTTCTAAAGATTAAATGCAAAGGAGGATTAATTATGCTAGAAGAGCCAATTAAAAAGTAAATGCCAATATCGCATTGCCTACAAAACTGGTCTTCCCAGGAAGTCCTATTAAACCAATGCTTCAAGTTGCCATTTCATTACACTTAGAGAATCCTAGAAATTCCAAGCGCCTACATATATAATCTTTCCTGTCTTATGGTCCATTGCCCTGGTGTTTATGACAGACTTTCCCATAGGAGTGGTCAGACAGATTAAAAAGTGTCTTACAGTCAAGGAGACTTCGGTCTAATATTCAACCCTTTATAGCAGTCAGGAACACCTTCTTAGAAATCTCTCCTGCCAAGAAGGTTACTCTATTGGGAGTCGGCCCAAGTAGGTGTCTGTCATTATTCCCTGAAATGGTTCAGGAAAGAGAATTTGACTCACACTTGGTACCCGGGCCTGAGCAGCACTGACATCCACAAGCTGAGTGACCTTGGCTGAATTTCTCAAGGCTGAGCTTTGTTCATTTGAGAGATGTGAGTCATAACGACCTAAGTCAGGGTTGATGAGAAAGTCACATACGACAAGATGCATCTGTGAATGTGCCTGGTGAACTGTGAAATGCTAATAAATGTGTGGCATATATAGGCTAGTTCCTGACAGAGGAATTCAAACACAGTACTGGCTTGGGTTTGCAGAGTTACTTAGAAGAAAAACTCAGTGAAGTGGGAGCACTTGTGTGCTCTCATTTGGTACCGTGGTGCTCCTGTTACTTGCTTCTCACCAACTCCAGATTTGGGAGGAATGCATTTAACTTTGCAACCTTCTCCTGGAGATCCTGCAGATATCAAGTGTCCCCAAACTATCTCCAGCCCTGGAATTTCTCTTCTGTGCAATAAGCAGTTAAAGGCGGCATGATCCCATCAGTATATCTAGAAGGTGGCCAGGCCACGGCCCTTGGCACATCTAAATTCCACCACCAGTTTTCCCTACATCTGTGCCGTCTCAGCCAAGATTATTATTATTAATATTATTATTATTATTTTAGGCAAGGGAATATTTGTTGAATTAAATGAATCCCATTAGAATTTCTCAATAATTTTTGCCAGGAGTTTTTGTAAGAAAATATCAATTGTCTCCAAATAATTCATGTGCTCTAAATGAATTATAACTATAACTAAACACCTTTGAGGGTCTCTCCTCTTTGTGCCTTTTTATAAAAGCTGAAGATTCCTATGTTGATAGGTACAAGCAACTTATTATCAAGACTTTGATGCAAGTCTATGAGAATTACAGGTGCAGCCACCAAGAGAATGGTAAAGTTCCAGAAAACGCTCATGTTTCCTTTCTCAATCAAGATTATTTTGCTTGCCACTCCCCCATAACACGTGATTCTTTCTGCTTCTATGTTTCAGGTGTTGTTTATTTCATATATCATTCTCCTCTCTCTACATCGATCCGCTTAGAGATCCACCTCTCTGGAAACCTTGCACGACTGACTCCCATTCTGCTTTGTTAATTCTACTTTCAACATTTCACTTAATAGGGGGTTGCCTAAGATCCCACATTTCTATAGGTGTTGGTGGAATTTGGGAATACGACGAGAAACTAAGGCTGAGTATGCATAATCAGGGTAGTTGAACTAACTATTCAATTAGTTCATGCAGCTTAAAAAAAACCACAGAAATACAAAACTGGTCCATCCAGTTGTCACTTATGAAGAGAAATATCCATAAATCAGATTAGAAGCAATGTTGGCTTTTACTCTCCGACTTAATGTGCGTATGCCTTAGTGTGTGTGTGTGTGTGTGTGTGTGTGTGTGTGTGTGTGTGTGTGTGCGCGCGCGCACGCGCACACGCACACACGTGTTTGCATGTATTTGTGACCTTCTCACCTGCTTAACTCCTCAACTGCTTAATCAATAGGGCAGAGAAGAAATTCATTAGATGATAGAAAATTGTAGTCTGTGCTGCTGCTGAATTTCCATGAGTTTTTTTGTTTTGTTTTTTATTTTTCATTTTTCCTTCGTGCATGAATGTGTATGTGTGGGTTTGTGCCATGAGTCTTCAGTCACTCCCTGAAGCTCAGTCCTCTCCTGTAAAATGAGTGTGTCATCCCAGCTGGTCCACAAGCTCCCTCCAAGTGTATATGACCCATCTACAGGAAGAAACCTGTAATATATCTATGCCAGGTCATATCTGAAAAATGCCTTGCAACGCCATGCCATTGCAGTGAAATTAGAGTTCAAGTTGCTGCACGTTATATAGACGTGATTGTAGAAGACAGAAAAAATAAAGAAGCAAAAGGCAAGAGAATGGAAAATGTGCTTCTGTCCTGGCTTTTTCAGGGGGTGTACTGTAGACGAACGTGGTGAGTCCAAATGTTGCAGCAGCGTGTCCTCTGTGGGGTGTCACTGAGTAGTCTTGCAAAGGTGGGGGACTTTCTTCATGATTAAGTCCCTGTCCTTCACAGCCTACTGCCCTACACCGGTCCGAGTCCTAGGGTCTCCAGAGCCACAAGCGACACTCATCAAAAAGGCTCTTTCGTTCGGCTGGGAGGTGATGTGGCTCACACAAACTGCACTGGAGTTTTGGAAAGGGGCAGGAACCAGTGAAGGTGGTTCCTGTACCATTTCCTGTGTTGGATTTGGAGTTACCTGCCACTGCTGTTGCTGCCTGGGCAGCCTGACCCAGGACCTGGGTCAGCAAGTACAAAGACCCTCCCTCATCCCAAGTCTTGAGTCAAGTTGCTCCTATCAATCAAAAGACTCCCACGTGTCTGTGGGCAGTGGGTGCATAATGTAGGGACTTGTAAACTTGGTGGACTTTCTAAGGCATTGGTGATAGCCAATAAGGGCATGTCATAGACGGAACAAGCGCTTAGTGTTTATGCAATTACTAAAGCAGACTGAGTAACATTTTTTTGGGAGTCAGAGTCTCACTCCATCGCCCAGGCTGGAGGACAGTGGTCCCCTCACGGCCATCCCAGCGTCAGCCTGCTGGGCTTTGGCGATCCTTCCATCTGTCTTTCAAGTAGCTGGAACTACAGGCACGTGCTACCACACCCGGCTGATTTTTTTGATTTATTGTAGAGATGAGGTCTCGCCAAGATGCCCGGGCTGGTCTTGAACCGCTGGACTCAGGCAATCCTCTTGCCTCGGCCTCCCAGAGTGCTGGGATGACAGGCTTGAGCCATCGCGTCTGGCCGAGGAATAACATTTTCAAGAAAGTTCTTCATGAGCTGGTGTGGTGAGCTGAAACCAGGAAGATAAAGTTATGCAGAAATAAGCATGAAGTTCTATTATTAGGCTGATTGTAATAATAAAAAGATCTCACGTTGGTATAAATTTACTTATAGATTACAGATCATTCACACATACTTATTCCATTTAGTGGCTACCCAAAAAAAGCCACAGTCCTGTATGATTACTCTTTGATAAATAAAGAAAGTGTGACACAAACATCATAAACAACTTGCCCGAAGTCAAACATCTGGTAAATAGCTGATTGAAATCAAGGCCAGTCTTCTGACTTGAGGTCCCAGGCTCTTCCTAAAATATAACAAGGTGCTCCAGGCAGCTAAAGGACTCTTGACATTTAGCCGGAGGAAGCACTAGCTTCATGAAAGTTCCTTTGGAGAGGAGAAATCTTACTTACCTTTGTGAAAGTACTAAGTCTTACTGAGCCACGTGTATATTGGCCAGGCCATAGCTGGGGCCTGTGTTCTATTCTGAGTATTATAATGTAAGGATTGAGATTTATAGAGAGTCATAAAGTGCAAAGATGAGGGAATGTATCTTGGTGGTTAAGTTCTGAAAACCATGCCTGACGAGGAACAACGGAAAGAATTCAAGTGTTCAGTCTCAAAAAGAGAACACAGGGCGAGGGAGTGGGAGTGTGATACGGCCTGGAAAGTATATTTGTTTGTCTCCAAAAGTTCGAAGCCTGTTATGTTAGAGGGATTTGACCTGGTGCTCCAGAGGCCAGAACAGAACTTGTGAAGACAAGTTGGAGAAAGGCCATTTTTATTCAACCCAAAAAAAAATTTTTACAAATAAAAATAGCTAAAATATTCCACGCATTTTCTTTTGAGATATAACTTACAAATGATCAAGCAAAGAGGAGTAGACCATTTGCTGTGGGTGATGGAATCATGGTTTTGGCACCAGCTGGGAATTTGAAATGAGTGCTCTTTCTAAGGACTTCTAAGATTCTGTGGTTTAATCTTTTTCAAAATTATGCTTAAAAAAATTAAGCTTAAACAGAGGGTAAAAAAATGCCTTGGTTTTTATAACCTACTTTTCTAGTAGTACATCGGTTCCACTATCAATGCCAATCATATTACCCCAAATTTAGCATCCTTTTTTTTTTTTGAGTTGGAGTCTCGCTCTGTCACCCAGACTAGAGTGCAGTGGCCGCTCCTGGCCACCGCAGCCTCGACCTGCTGGGCTCCGATGATCCTTCAGCCTCAGCCTTCCGAGTAGCCGGAATTACAGGCACACGCTACCATGCCTGGCTAATTTTTTTGATTTACTGTAGAAATGAGGTCTTGCCAAGTTGCGCAGGCGGATCTCGAACCCGCGGGCTCAGGCAATCCACTCATCTCAGCCTACCAAAGTGCATGATTACAGGCTGAGCCACCGAGCCCAGCTAAATTTAGCATCTTAAAGTCTGCATCTTGTGTGTCAGAAAGGCCTCCAGGTTGTGTAGCTCTCAGCTGAGAAGACTCGATGGCCAGGATACATGTGGAGGAGAACTTGGTGACAGAAGACTGGAATCGCCTGGAACCGCACTGTCCAATATAGTGTGCCCTGACTACATGTAACTAGAAAGTGCCTGAAGAAATATATCTAGTCTGAACTGAGTTGTGCTATTAGTTTAAAACACACACACACACACAAACACACACATCACACACACACACACACACACACATTATTTCAGAGACTTGTATGGCAAAGACAGAACTTACTATCTTGGTAATAATGTGTATACTGATTGTATAGTGAAATAATGCTCTTTCTTAGATATAGTGAGTAAAACAAAATATATTAACACAATTAATTCCATGTGTCCCTTTTACATATTTTTAATGCAACTAATGAAACATTGCAATTGCGTATGTGATATATGTCATATTCTTATTGGACATGGTTGATCTCAGGGTATCCTTCATTTATGGATATGGTAGCTCTTGCCAGCTGTGGACTGACAGTTCAGCTGGGCAGTTGATTAGGGCACCAACGTATGGCTTAAGCTTCTTCCAGTAGGGGGGCCTCAGGGTAGTTGAAATTTGTATGTGACAGCTCAAGCCTTCAAAAGCAAGTTTTTCTGGTAAGCAAGGTGAAAGCTGCATGGGCTTTTCTGGCTTAGGCTTGCAAGTCGTCAATTCAGGCCACATCAGTTTGCTGCATCTTGGAAAATGCAGTCTGCCACAACCTGAAACCAACATAGACCAACAAAGTTATAAAATCTTCTTCAAATTTAAAGAGTCATTCCTGCTGGGCTCGGTGGCTCAGCCTGTCATCCCAGCACTTTGGGAGGCCGAGGAGAGTGAATCGCCTGAGCCCGCAGGTTCGAGACCCACCGGAGCAACTTGGCACGACCTCGTCTCTACAATAAATCAAAAATTAGCCGGGCGTGGTGGTGCACACCTGTAGTTCCAGCTACTTGGAAGGCTGAGGCGGGAGGATCGCCAGAGCCAGGCAGGTCCAGGCTGCGGTGGCCGGGAGCATGACTCTGCACTCCAGTCTGGGCTACAGAGTGAGACTTCAACTCAAAAAAAAAAAAGTCATTCCTGACTATAAGTGAAGTTCTGGACTGTGAGTCTGATTAGAGTTTTTCTAAAGAGAGTGTCAAACCTTAAAATTAAGCAAGGATATGCTTTAGGAATTGCATTAATAGCCATTACTAAGTATGGATAAACTTGAAAGTGCAAACTGCCCTGTAAGTGTCTAATGAGCTGCCTTCGTGTAAGAAAATAATAATAAACCCAGTTTGGCAATCAAAGAGTTGAATCACACAAAGCAGAATACTTTGAATTATTTCTGTTTTCTTTTTAATTTTAGTTCACAAATGGAAGTTTATTCCTAATTTCAGAGAGGTACATATACAAAACTGGCCGGCAAAAATATTTCCTTTTTTCTAATATTAATTAATAATTTTTACACTATAGATGTAAAGGTGTGTGCTGTATATTGGCTTGAGGATAATGGATTATTTGTAATAAGTAGAAAATGCTTCCTTGAAGTAATTTATTTAATATAATCACCTTATATTTTGCTTTTTTTTAGATCGGGGTGTGTGTGTGTGCGCGTGGGTGTGTGAGTGTGTGTGTGTGTGTGTGCGTGTGTGTGTGTGTGTATGTGTGTGTGTGTGTTGGGGGGTCATATGTGAATTGTGAATACGCCCTTTGGAGCATAAAATGTCTTGAAGGTTAAATGAGCATTTGAGTTTAATCAAACAAGTGTGATTGACTCAGAGGACTCACAGTAAAGACGGAATTCTGGAAATGAGCGTCTGTTGATTTTTGCGT
The DNA here is from genome assembly GCF_000164805.1 of Carlito syrichta. Taxonomy (NCBI): domain Eukaryota; kingdom Metazoa; phylum Chordata; class Mammalia; order Primates; family Tarsiidae; genus Carlito; species Carlito syrichta. Next base: position 96,437 of record NW_007246849.1, read on the forward strand.
GTATTTTCTTCCGTAAATATGAATGGGGAATTGTCAGTGTAAAGTAAGTTAGTAAGTTACGATGTTTGGGTCACCTTGTCCCCTTTGTGCTTCCTCTTTGGGATTTTGGTTTCTCAGATAATATTAATGTACCAATAGTGACTATCTTTATTCATAATTGATTCAACTGTTATTTAGCAATGATTGGATTAACCATAATTTAATCCTTTTTTTTTGAGTCAGGGTCTCACTCTGTCACCCAGGCTAGAGTGCAGAGGCATGCTCACAGCCACCGCAGCCTCGACCTGCTGGACTCAGGAGATCCTTTTGCTCCAGCCTTCCAAGTAGCTGGGACTACAGGCGTGCGCCACCACGCCCAGCTAATTTTTTGATTTATTGTAGAGATGAGGTCTCGCCAAGTTGTCCAGGCTGATCTCGAATCCATGGGCCCAGGCAGTCCTCTCACCTCGGCCTCTCAAAGTGCTGTGATTATAGGTGTGAGCCACCACGCCCAGGACTGTAATTTAATTCTAATGTGCGTTTTATAGTAAGTAATACTCAGAGTATTCGTACAGGGGTCCACTGTCCCCCTCCCCTCCAGGTGGAAAGCATCTTTTGTCCGGGGGCTCCCTGTGTCTGCCTCATCAGGAGACAGAGTGGTGAGCAATGAATTAAGCTGAGCAACGGAAGAGGAGAGAACACAAAACTGCAACAACAGTGACACACAAAACCCAAACGAGAAGCAACCAGGCCAGCATTGTCCACAGATGCTCACAGAATTCTGCCCTGCCTCTCAATTCCTGCTGACATCTTACTCCTTCTCATTCAGCATTTCCTGAAGAATGGTGGCTAGATTCTCATGCTTGAAAAGCACCCAGATGTGGGCTGGGTTTTCTGGCACACGCCAAGGAGGTTCAGCTCTGCTCCAAGCATTTGCTTTCTTTTTTTGAAGGTGAGAAAGCAGGATTTATTGAGAGGATAGAAAAGCTCCAAGAGCAGGAGGGGGACTCGAGGGGATATCCCCATCATTTGCTTTCTAAATAATGAAGCATCTTGAAGAAAGCCACGGAGCTGAAAATAAGTTCCAATGGCTTTTCACTGAGAAAAGAAGCTATGTAGCTTGGGGAATCTTTCACTTCATTCTTTTTTCTTATGGAAACCAGAAAGGTCTGCAGGCAGCTTAGAATATGAATGCCCTTCCTTAAGTCTTGGTGAGAGACGTATACTGTTCAGAAAACTGAAGAGAGCAGAGGGAGACAACCCCAAACCAAAAAAAAAAAAAAAAAAAAAGCCCTTTGGTTGCCAACCTATTTACACTAACTCATGAATCTGGTACATGCCATGTGATTCACATAAAGGTTGATGGACTTGGGATTACACACATGGGCCATGCAAGTTTATTCATCTGTGAAATAAGTATGAAAGCATCAAATAAGATTTAGGGAAAAATTAAACAGGACAGCACAAACCAGTGGCTTAACAGGGCCCGTATTGAGCCATTGCTGCTATTGTTACTAGTATACAGTAGGCCGTCATCCCAGCACTTTGGGAGGCTGAGGTGGGAGGATTGCTTGAGGCCAGGAGTTCAAGACTGGGCAACACAGCGAGACCTCTGAGACCCCATCCCTATTTAAAAAAAAAATGCATTAAAATACGGGAGAAGAACACTGGAAGATAAGAAGCCCACATTTTCATACTGTTTCTTTTGTGAATTAACTGCATGCCAGTAGTACTTTAACCAATTCTCTCTGTCAGTAAAATGTGGGGTCTGACTGTAGGATTCCAATCCTTTGTAGCTTTAAGATGCCATGATCATGAATCAGTGAGACAACTGACAACGCTCTTTTTTGTGTGCTATGCAGTATAGACCTAAACTAAGTTCTGCTGATTGTCATAGGAAGATTGTTGAGTAGAATGCTCCTATTTCATTTGGTTGATTAGTCGATATCTAGAAACTAAACACAAGGCAGGTGGTATAGAGGTCAATGTGTGCTCTGAAGCCGGAATGCCTGGGTTCGAGTCCAGACGTATTTATAGTTTTGTGATCTTGGGCAAGTTAGCTTTTTTGTCTGTATAATTGAAACAATGAGAGTATCTAACATCACAGAATTGTGAGATAATGGATTCACACATGAAAAACCCTTAGAACAGTGCCTGGCAAAGACAGGTGCTCAATAAACATTGGCATTGAATGACTCACTTGCTTTAACTTTTTATTGTATTTCTCTTCTGCCAATTTCCCATGTATTGATAAGATAACATAAATCTTGAAAATTAGTAATACATTCTAAAATACTACACTAATATGTTGTCATTACAATCTCTTAAAAATGTACAGGGTTCAGCCTGTAATCCCACGCCTTTGGGAGGCTGAGGTGAGTGGATTGCCTGAGCTCACGGGTTTGAGACCCGCCTGGGCAGTGAAACCTCATCTCTACAATAAATAAAAAAATCATCCGGGCTTGGTAGCGCATGCCTGTAATTCCGGTACTTGGAAGGCTGAAGCGAAAGGATCGCTGGAACCCAGCAGGTCGAGGCTGTGGTGGCCGGGAGCGGCCACTGCATTCCAGTCTGGGCAACAGAGTGAGACTCCAACTCAAAAGAAAAAAAAAAATGTGCAGGGCAAGCTGGGCTCGGTGGCTCAGCCTGTAATCCCAGCGTTTTGGGAGGCTGAGGTGAGTGGATTGCCTGAGCCCACGGATTCGAGACCCGCCTGGGCAACTTGGCGAGATCTCATCTCTACAGTAAATCAAAAATTAGCTGGGCATGGTAGCACGTGCCTGTAGTTTCAGCTACTTGGAGAGTTGAGGCAGAAGGGTCGCCGGAGCACAGCAGGTCGAGGTTGCAGTGGCCGGGAGCGGCCACTGTACTCCAGTCTGGGCGACAGAGTGAGAATCCGACTCAATTAAAAAAAAAGTGTACAGGGCAGAAAGAAAGGAAAATTCCCTGGCTTGACTGATTATTTCTTCAGTTCGAATTAGCCTGACTGAATTCTCTTTCCGCTGCCTCTGCTGAGCTACCTAAAGAACTCTGGTGTAAACTTAAAGCATGAAATGTGGCATCTAGTTTTATTGTCTAAAACCTTTCTTGTGAAAAATCTCCAAGGACAGTGGACTTTAGCTTAAAGTCTCACCAAAATCTGGCATAGACTATTGATGAATCAGCTTGAATTTTAATCCACTTTTATCTCTAACAGAAAGACTTCTTCTCTATGAAAGTGGTGTCTAGTACCATTGAACAAACGGGGTGGAAGTCACTCTAAGGGTTGAGTGTTCTATACATCAGGCGATTATTCTCAGTTCTTCAAATGGCCCCTCCCTGGAGTAAACCTCAAGGTGAGGCGGGTATCATTTCCCTTGGACGTATGAGAGAGACCCTCGTTAGCAGGAGGTGGCTAAGCCAGGATTTCAAAATCCAATTTTTTTTTTTTGAGTTGGAGTCTCACTCTGGTACCCAGACTGGAGTGCAGTGGCTGCTCCCGGCCACCATAGCCTCGACCTGCTGGGCTCCGGCGATTCTTCCACCTTAGCCTTCCAAATGGCCAGAACTACAGGTGCGCGCCACCACGCCCAGTTAATTTTTGATTTTTTTGTAGAGACGAGGTCTCGCCAAGTTGCCCAGGTGGGTCTTGAACCGGTGGGCTCAGGCAATCCACCGGCCTTGGCCTCCCAAAGTGCTGGGATGACAGGCTGAGTTACCGAGCCCAGTAATGCCAGCTTCTTTTAACACATTCTACAAGGCTTCTACAGGAGAGTCACACACGCACACAAGTCAAAATCAGAACTTACTCTGGCAGTTTACATTCATCCACACATTCATCATTCTCAGAGGCCTAGGATGACATGAGGTGTTTCACATCTGAAGGACTTCACAGCTCAGAGAGCCCTTGATAATTGGCCATCTGGTGCCAGCCTCTTTCTCCTGATGTAACAAAGGACTTGGCCTATATTGGGAGCAGCTCAGTTCCCATTTCTGGTTGGTTCTTCATCCTGGACACAACCAGGCCTTGGATTCTTCCAGTTACTGCTGGAAAAAAGGCTCCCTATGGTGGGTCCCGGCTGGAGTATCATCCACAGGAAGAAGGTGAACCGGGGCAGGACTTGGAAGTCTAGAAAGTGGCTCATCTTGGACTTTGCAAGAAACAGACTTCTCTTGTGAAAGGACACTTTTCCGTCAAAGGCCCTCAGTTCAACAATGACCATCCTGGGATACTTATTTTACTAAAAGTGTCTTCACTCAAGGAAGGGTGCCTAATCCCTCATTCTCAGCTAAAAATGCCCCTCCTCATTCTCGGTTTGTTACCCGTGGTCAACCCTGGTCTGAAAACATATCACCACTCTTGCATTTGGAGGCCATTTTTAAGTCAACTAAGTGACTTGAACACAAACATTAGGATACTAGGAAAGTCTGTCTGCTTACCTCAGAAGGCTACTAAGTGACTAAAAACAAGGCGGGTGGAATGACCCGAGATTTCATCACACTGCTCAGAACGGTGCACAACTGAAAACTTATGAACGGTTTATTTCTGGAATTTTCCACTTATGTCATTCACCTCACTTCGTCTTACCATGCAGTTACTTTATTATTGCACGTCAAGAAGAAGGGTGGAACAGTATAATTAGATATTGAGAGAGAGAGAGAGAGAGAGAGAGAGAGAGAGAGAGAGACCACATTCAACAACTTTTATTACAGTATATTTTTACTGTTGTTCTATTTTATTAGCAGTTATTGTCGTTACTTTCTTGCTATGCCTAAATTACAAATTAAGCTTTGTCTTAGGTATGTATGGGGAAAAACATAGTGTATATAGTAGGGTTTGGTACTATCCATGGTTTCAGGCATCTGCTGGGAGTCTTGGAATGTGTCCCAAGATAAGGGAGGCTACTCCAGTCTCTACTAGGGTTAGGCCAGATTTGGAAGACTTGCCTCTGGCTATCAACTCCTAAAATCTACATAAATCTAATTTTTTTTTAACAGGCATTTGAAAGAGTCGAGCTTGTGGGCCAGATGGATTCACTTTCTATCTGGCCCTTCCACATTTCAGAAGAGCAGCCTTGGGCAAACTGATAACGTTTTATGTGTCTGTTTTCTTATCTTCAAAATGCAGGATGATAGAGATACCTACTTCATAAGGTGACTACGAAAAGATTATGGGCTGGATCGTGTAATGGGTGTAGAATAGTGTCTGGCCCACGTGAGCACTAGAATCTGATCCCTGTTCACTACGATTCTCACCTAGAAGCCTGAGAAGTGAGTCCACTTTCTAAAGTGCCCGTTGACTTTTTAGAATCCATCGAGTCCGAAGGAGTCAGATGGGAAGGAAGCAACACAGGGCAGTGATACTGGAATCTTGGCTTTGGGTGTTGTGGGGATGGCCTGAAGACAGGAGCGACAGGGAAGGGTGCAGATGGAGGCCCCAGAGCAGGTTCTGACCTTCAGAAGTTAGGGCAGGGGTGGCGGCACGGGCTGCAGATCTTTGGTGTCTAGGGAACAAGGATATTGGGAACTTCAAAAGGGGAAGGCGATCTAGGTAAACAAAGTGAGAGGCAGCTAACTATATACTTGAAGTCTACATTTTAACTCTACTAACTTGAATTGTAGTTTCTTCCAGGGTCAGGCTCGACTCTGAATTTCTTTGAAGCAAAAACTGTTGGCCTAGTGTTCCCAAGGTGCTCTCAGTAAAAGTGTGTTGGATGGATTAGGGAGTGATGGAGAAACAGGTCCAGGTTGGGTTTTTTTTGCTCTGTAAACTTGGGGTGGCAAAATCCAATGACAGCCTCTGGAGCCATGCCTGTGTGTGACCTTCTTCCCCTTGCCTAAAAAAAAATGTTTAAAATGGCACAAGTCATAAGTGTATTTCTCTGGTTCCATCAAGAAGGCTCCACACTTTTCTTGAGGTCAGATGAAGGGCTTCCTTTGGTGCAGGTTCTCTTTTTTAAAAATAAACCTTTTTTTTTTGTTTTTTGAGATGCTAGTCAAGTGAAAAAAAATGTAATTGTTAACATCCTTGTTGAAGTGGATGGAGATGAGATGATAATCCTGAACAAAAAAACCTTCCTAGACTGTGTGTTTATTGAGACATATTTTAGATGATCTGAATTATCTTTTTATACTGTACTGCAATGAGCTCACCACAAACAAGTTGCCAAAATGAAATGTTTTTAGTATTGATTGACCAATTGTGACCACAAGGACTTAGGCTTAAAAATATGACGTCCTTTGAAAATGAAAGTTACAACAATTTTTTTTAAGTTTGATGAATGGTACTGTATTAAAGTTTAAAACTTCATGTTAACAAAGTGTATTATGAACAAGATTTATATATAAATACGCATATCTAGTCATATTTTCACACACACATAATTATAATGCACAAGTCAAAGAAAAGGACAGCAACCCTAATTTTTTAAAAAGTTTAAAATGCTATGTGTGGTAGGAAATAAATAAGAACTCAGGATACCACAAAGTAGCATAATTAAGCTATACTTCAGTAAGAAATTCAGAGTTGGTGAAACCGTATTAACTATCTTTTAAAAAATAATTACTCCCTCAACCTCAAAGATTAGATCAAGGATCAGCAAACTTTTTCTGTAAAAAGTCAAAGAGTTGCCGGGCTCGGTGGCTCAGCCTGTAATCCCGCACCTTTGGGAGGCTGAGGTGAGTGGATTGCTTGAGCCCGCGGGTTCGAGACCCACCTGGGCAGCGAGACCTCATCTCTACAATAAATAAAAAAATCAGCCGCGTGTGGTAGCGCATGCCTGTAATTCCAACTACTTGGAAGGCTGAGGCGGAAGGATCGCCGGAGCCCAGCAGGTCGAGACTGTGGTGGCCGGGAGTGGCCACTGCACTCCAGTCTGGGCGACAGAGTGAGACTCCAACTCAAAAAAAAAAAAGTCAGAGAGTAAATATTTTAGGCTTTGTGGGACAAAATGCTAAATTGAGTATAAGTAGGTATGTACATGGCAAAGGAGAAAAGAATTTTTTCCCCAATTTTAAATGCCAAAATTAAAAGCATGAAAATAACGAGCATGATTTTTTGTAATACAAGGCGACTAATAAGTAGAATGACTTTCTGAAAATAACATTTTACTTAATCGAAGTTCAATATCAGTATTCCTTATCATCCAATTGATCGCGAATGTTTATAATTTCCTTGCTCCCAGGCTATACAAAACCAGACTGTTGGCTAGATTTTGCCTGGTGACTCCAATTTGCTGGTCTTGGGTTAGATGCTTGAGAGAAGACCATTAAAGACATTGGCCACAGAAGAGCAACTAATGCTCAGTCAGTAGCAACTGCTGGTCACGTGTTCCATGGGCCATTACTGGGGTTCTGGGTCTTGGTAGGACAGAGTGCACTAGTTTTACACAGTAGGGAGTCCTTAACATGCATTTGGAATCAGTGTCTCAGCAGAGATTGAGAGTCATGAGAAAATGACAGGAAGGATCCCGATACTACAAGAAAAAGAGCCCAGCACACAGCAGCACGAGCTGAGAAAAGCCAACACAGGAGGGGAAGAAGAGAAAAGAAGAAAGAAGGGTTGCCTTGTGTCAGCGGAAGAGCACAGCCTGTTCCTTAGTGAGGAGGTACTAAAAATTTAAATCAGATTCTACCCAGAATTGCCTGTATTTGTGTTCAAATGGATTGTCAGTAGAATGCATTCTCATTCTTATTCCAGAATCTATGGTGGTTTCAATTGTGACTTATAAATCTTTTAATAAAGTCTACAGCATTCTTTATAAAGGTCTAAGTAAAGCCATCTTCATAAAATTCTTGGTGAAGAGGAACTCCTAGTTTGTATGTGGTATCTTGGCCATTATATTTTGATGTCTACTGGAATCAAGATTCTGAGCAGCAGAGTGAGTGAAAACAGAGGAGCAGCCATGATCCACCCTCTCACACCCTCTTATGCCCTCTCCACCCAGTGCTGTAGTGACATGACTCAAATCTGTCTGTAAGGTAAAAACGTCTTTATTTGCCTATATCCAGGTTCTAATTCACATACAGGAATCCACAAAGTGTTTTTGTTTTTTGGAGCAGTTAATTTATTCATTCAAATAAATGAATGTTTTGTGTGAGCATTTCATCTTTTTTTCACATTTTTAGTGCTCCTAGGTAAAAACATTCTTTTTAAGGAAGCAATGCAGGTAAAAGACGCAATTTCTAGAGCCAGGCTGCTGTGTTTGGATCTTGACACAACTCTATGTGGCCTTGGGCAAGTTGACTTTTTTCTTCTCAGTGTGTTTCCTCAGCTATAAAATAAAGATGACAGTTTCTACCTCACTTTTTTGTTTTTGCGAACCTTAAACGAGTTAATTCAGGCAGACTGTTTAGCACACTGCCAGGTACATACATGCTTAATATATGCCATTTGTATGATTTGTTATTATTCAATTCACTTATAACACTTATCACAATGCCAACGTTATTTTTGACATCAAATTGATACTTAATTTAACTCATTAATACACACATACTTGTCCAACACTTCTTCTGTGCCAGGCAATATTCTAGGCACTAGAGCAGAGAATAAATAAAACAAAACACAATAAACTGAAACGTCAGATGTCAGAGGACAATACATGCTATGGGGAAAATTAACCCAGGAGTGAGATAGAAAGGGCTGAGGGAGAAGGGATTGCAGTTTAAAATAGGATGGGTGACCACGGAAGTCTTCCTGGATAGGGTGGCATTTTTCCCTGAAGACTGGAGAGGCCTAAGGTAGGGCTCCCAGATTTAGCACATTATAATACCGGATGTCTAGTTAGATCTTACTGGTCATCCTGTATTTCATCTGGCAACTATACCTGGGAATGTGGAAGGCACAGGAAGGCTTGAGTTTTCTTTGGAGATAAAGGGCAAAAGAAGTGTCTGGAGATGTGACAGGGAGAAGGTCACAGAAGCCTGGGCTGGGTTGTCTTGTCCTGAGAACTTGAGGTTTGGGATTTCTCTTACATTCCTGTCCATGGGTCAGAGGGAAGTGGAATGTGTTGGAGCCCTATGTCTTCCTCTTAACCTCGGATATTTGCTACTTAGGGTCACAGAGAGCCAGACTGAGCTTGATCTTAGCTGTCGTGTATAGGCAATGCCATTTTTGGGAAACAGACCCAGAAACATCCGAGCGAGTTGCTCAAAATCATGAAGATGGTGCCTCTCTGAACTGGGATTATTGGTTTAGATGGTTGAAAGCTTAGTGAACTGCGAGAATAAAAAATTCTGTATATGATTTCCCATTTTTTTTTCTCTCAGAATCCAAAGTGTTCATTATTACACGATGGAATCCCATGATTTCCCAATTTTTTTCTCTTTAACTTCTCACCCATGATTCTGGACAGCAACGTGCTCCCAGAAGGATGATTTCAATAGTCAGTAGCAGTTGTAATTCTCCTTGCCATGATTCAGTACTGTTTTCTCATACCCAGCGAGGGAAGAGATAGAGCATTCTCTAAGCTCAGGAACTATGGTGGTAGCTCTGATGCTTGCAGGGAATTGAAAGGTGAAGCCAGCTCACTGGAACGTGAGGGCAGGGAGTTTAGTCCATTTGACCCACTATTGGAAGTCCGGTTCCTAGAACAGGGCTTGGGATAGTACTAGGTACTCAGGAAATATGTTCTGAATAATTAATAAGCGTTTGCAGTAGTATGAGGTTTTCTTAAGGGCAAAACCTGGTTTTTGGGAAATCACTTTGAAATAATATCTATTTGTATGCTTCTACCTAAAAAGAATATGTTAGAGATATTTTCTTACAGATGGGGGGAAAAAGTTATGTGGTAATAGTTTAAAGTTTAGGCCCAGAAACTGACTGTTGAGTTAAAACTTGCTTCATGATTGCCAGTTGTTTTGGGTTGTTTTTTTTGTTTGTTTCTTTTTTCTTATCGTCTGTTCTTGATTCTCTGAAATTGAGACAAGGATACCAATGTCACTTTAGTATCTCCTCTCTCATCAAATTTTTGAAATAAGTTAATATGCAAAGCATTTATATCAGGGTCTGTCCCATCTAAGGCATTAAAATGTTAGCCATTAATATAATCTTATATTATCCCTACCATTTCATAATCATCCTAATATAATGCTTAGTGATTTATATAATGGTTTCAGTGGTTTGCAATCTAGGATGATTGAGTCACTAATAATACTTATGTTAGAAACACGTTTTATTTTATTTATTTATTATAAAGATGTGGGGTACAATTCAGGGTTAGGTATACAAACGTTGATTATGCAGGGACACTTGTTGATGAGGTATGTCCCCCCTCCCCTGGCAGTTTCCCTCAACTTTCAATCCCACCCACCTCCCCTGATAGTTTCCCACTACTGCCAATCCCTTTCTTATAGGATTATGATAATTCTTCAAGATCCACTTATGAGTGAGAACATTTGGTACTCTGTTCTTTTTTTTCTGTGGTAGATATCACTGAGTATGATAGACTCTAAGTCCATCCAAGTTGTTGCGAAGTCCATATGTTTGTCCTTCCTTATGGCTGCATGATATTCCATTGTGTATATGTACCGCTTTTAAAAATCCAGTCCAGTTTTGATGGGCAGCACGGTTGGTTCCATGTTTTTGCTATTATGAATAGAGTTGCAACAAACATGCGTGGTGCCGGTATCTTTTTTGTAGAATGATTTGAGCTCCTCCGGGAATATTCCCAATAGGGGAACTGCTGGGTCATATGGAAGGTCAATTTCTAGTATTACAAACATTTTAAACCACTCTACTCTTTGGAGTCTTTTTTCAAGATATTGAGAAAGAGTATAATGATTCAAGTCATCATCCCTTGACTAGTCTAGCCATGAACACCTTTGAGAAAGAGAGCGTGGCCTGAGTAACCATCAAGCTAAAGAAACCCTCTTCCCTGATCTCTCTCAGGAGCTGGGGAACAAACACATGGCGAGGGCAAGGAGGCGGGGCCTTCCCCCTCGAGTCACAGGTCATGTCCTCCTTGGCAAGTTCAGGGACTTTGGAGAGCGTTCATTGTTGGAGATCCAAACACAGCTGACAGTGAGAGGGAGGAGTGGCCTGTCCCGATGTGCACTGGTACCAGCCTTCCTTCACACCTATGCCTTCGCACAAAACACATCACCATGGCCAACCTCGCCCTCCTTCGTCTGCCACAATCTGTCTATCTTGCCCCCATGCCAACAAGTTCGCCTTGGCTAAACTTACGAATATCCTTCTTCATAGTCAAACACAAGAACTCCTTCTCAGCCCTCGATTCCCTGAAGCGTCACCAGCATGGCGTCCTTCGTGGCACTCATCATGTCCTTGAAGTCTCAGACATCCCACCCCCGACCTCATCCTTTCTAGCCGCTCCCTTGACCTCACTTCCCCAGGGTGACATCCCTTTCTTTGCTTCCCTGTTATATGGTCATGGTTCCCACACTATTGTATTTTCTCCCCTTCTCTTCTTGTGATTTCATCTTCACCCCCGTCGTGCAGTATCAGACATTAACTCGTGTAAGTGGGCTGAACAAATGGCCTCTAGGAATATCGGGTCCGAATCCCTGGAACCTGCCGAGGTTGCCTTATCTGGAGAAATAAAAGTCTTTTAAATTAAGGTGATGGTCTTGAGATGAGGAGTATCTGGGACTTTCTTGCACTCTCCAGGTAGGCGCTGAATGCCATTGTTAAGGGTCTTCATAAGAGGGAGGCAGAGGGAGGTTTGATACAGAGAGAAGGCAATATAACCACAGAGGCAGATATCGGAATAATGTGGTCACAATTCGAGAAAAACCATCAACCACCAGAAGCTGGAAGAGGCAAGGGATGGATTTTTCCCCAGAGGCTCCAGATGGAACATGGCCCTGCCAAATCCATGATGCTGGCCCAGTAATACCAATTTGGGGTCATATGGAAGGTCAATTTATAGTATTAAAAAACATCACCAGCTCTGGCCTAGTAATACCGATCATAAGAAAATAAATTCACGTTTTCAACGCAAGTTTGTCGTAATTTGTTACAGCAGCCACAAGAAAGGAATGCAATTAGAAAACCTATACTCTATGTCTTTATTACTATCTTTTTTCCCAAGAGACAGATCCGTATAACCAGACACCTGCTGGATATCTCCACCGAATTTCCCATTTAACATTAGAGCTAGCCATTACTGGCCATTTGCCATTTGCACTGGCTATTTACCAGGCACCATTCTGAAGCGCTTTATAAATATTATCTCATTTGATAAAAATTACTTAATGGGTACAATACACATCATTTGGGTGATGGACACACTAAAACCTAGACTTTACCACCATGCAATATAGCCATTTAACAAAATTGCTCTTGAATTTGCATGAATAAAAAAGTATGCAAGAAGAAAAGGACATAATATCTCATTTCATATTTACAGCAGTCTTAAAAGAGACATACTTCATTACCCAAGCTTTAGAATGAGAAAAGCAAGGCCAGGCGCGGTGGCTCACACCTATAATCCCAGCACTTTGGGAGGCCAAGGTGAGAGGATTGCCTGAGCCCACAAGTTCGAGACCAGCCTGGGCAACTTGGCGAGACCTCATCTCTACAATAAATCACAAAATGAGCTGAGCATGGTGGCACGTGCCTGTAGTTCCAGCTCTTTGGAAGGCTGAGGCGGAAGGATCGCCTGAGCCCAGCAGGTCGAGGCTGTGATGGCCGGGAGCGTGTCACTGCACTCCAGCCTGGGTGACAGAGTGAGATTCAAACTCAAAAAAAAAAAAAAAAATGAGAGCAGCGAGTCTCAGAGAATGGAGGTAGCTTGCCCAATGTTATGAAGTTGGAACATTCTAGAGCTGGGATTTGGTGTTGGGTGTGATCTGGTTGCAGAGCCATGCCCTAAGGCAATGCTGTGAGGCCTCAAATTGCCTCATGTCTCAGGTTACTCAGAGCTGGTGCCACCTCCAGGGAGCAGCATCCAGGGGATCTGAGGACAGGACACTTTAGTTGAATTCAAGAGTCCTTTGCAGAGTCACCATGCACTGCTGGTCCCTGCAGCCATCGCCAGGGGCAACTTGTATGTTCCCATTCAAACATCAAACTATCAAAATCTGAGGTTAGAACACTTCCTAAACCTTATGCACTTTCAGAGTTAGAGCCTACATTAGGAAGAAAGCCTGAGCCAGACAGAAATTCTTGGTGCCTCCTAAAAACCTCATGTTTATTGACATTCTTTTTTTTTTTTTTTCTTTGAGTCAGTGTCTCACTCTGTCTCCCAGGCTGGGGTGCAGTGGCATGCTCCCAGCCACCGCAGCCTTGACCTGCTGGGCTCAGGTGATCCTTCTGCCTCAGCCTTCCAAGTAACTAGAACTACAGACATGCGCCACCACGCCCGACTAATTTGATTTATTGTAGAGATGAGGTATCGCCAAGTTGCCCAGGCTGGTCTCAAACCCATGGGCTCAGGCAATCCTCCCACCTCGGCCTCCCAAAGTGCTGGGATTATAGGCGTGAGCCACCGTACCTGGTGACAAAATTTTCAAGAGTAGTGGTGCTGTCACGTTGCCATGGTTACTTCTACTGTGTTGCCCCTGGGATCTTAGAGCAAAGGAGAAAAAGCTGAAACTGAAATTGTCCCTTTTGGAATTTATGGAGTTTGGACTTCCATGTTGTGTCTGGTACAACTGGAGTCCCTGGGCCCCTGGTTGTCCAGTATTTCCCTCCGGGTTCCTCCCTGGTAGTTGTTACTTGCAGTGTGGACAGTACTGATAATAGCTACTGTATCTCAGCTACCTACTAGTAGTGCCAAGTAGCATACGTACACTATCCATTTAATTATTTCGCAGTTTTGCAAAGGAAGAATTGTTATGACTATTTTGCAGATGGGGGAATACGGAGGCTAAGAGAGGCTAATTAATTTGTCCAAGCTCACATAGCTAATGAGTGGCTGAGTTTGGATTCAAAGAATCAGACAGGCCGGGCTCAGTGGCTCAGCCTGTCATCCTGGCACTTTGGGAGGCTGAGGCGAGTGGATTGCCTGAGCCTACAGGTTCGAGACCAGCCTGGGCAAGTTAGTGAGACTTTGTCTCTACAATAAATCAAAAATTAGCTCAGTGTGATGGCGTGCGCCTGTAGTTCTGGCTGCTTGGAAGGCTGAGGTGGAAGGATTGCCGGAGCCCAGCAGGTCGACGCTGGGGTAGCCGTGAGTGTGCCACTGCCCTCCAGGCTGGGTGACTGAGTGAGACTCCAACTCAAAAAAAATAATCAGACAATTATAATTATTGAATTAGATAACAAGATTTCCCAACACAACCAAAATTGCTTTTTCAGGTCATTTTGGGCAAAGTTGAGGGAGGAACAGTAGAGAACCAGGTTGCCACAGTCCAGGAAGAGGCCAAGTTCAGTTCCTTCTGCATTCTCCAAACAGCCGATAGCATGGTTTCTGCCTCTGAAATTTCATACCTGTAGACCCGGCTACTTGGGAGGCTGAAGAGGGTGGATTCCTTCAGTCCCAAAACTTGAGGGATTTTTTTTTCCTTTTTTCCTTTAGAGACAGGGTCTGACTCTGTTGCCCAGGCTGGGTTGGAGCGGCACAATCCTAGCTCTCTGCCACCTCAAACTCCTGGGCTCACCTCCCAAAGAACTGAGACTCCAGACAATACTTTCTTTGCAAAACTGTGAAATAATTAAATGGACCTCATCTCTACAATCTCATCTACAGACAGATGCCACAACATCCGGCTTCCAGACTGTCATCTTGATTGTGGCAGAAGTGTTTTACTTTTTCAAATCTTACAAAAGCCCCATATGTCCTTATTTATACTATAAGTCTTTATAGTATAAAGTTCTTCTGCCTTAAAGAGCCGTTGCAGCCGGGCTTGGTGGCTCAGCCTGTAATCCCGCGCCTTTGGGAGGCTGAGGTGAGTGGATTGCCTGAGCCCGCGGGTTCGAGACCCGCCTGGGCAGCAAGACCTCATCTCTACAATAAATAAAAAAATAGGCCGGGCGTGGTAGCGCATGCCTGTAATTCCGGCTACTTGGAAGGCTGAGGCGGAAGGATCACCAGAGCCCAGCAGGTCGAGGCTGCGGTGGCCGGGAGCAGCCACTGCACTCCAGTCTGGGTGACAGAGTGAGACTCCAACTCAAAAAAAAAGAGCCGTTGCTATGTGGGTGGGAGGTCATCAGAGCCTTACCTTTATCCTCAGAATTCCGTGGGGGCTCTCTACTCTGTGCAGAGGTGAGTTTTCTGTGAAGCTACATACAGAAGGCTTAAAACTCTTCAGGGACTATCCCTTGCTTGGAAACATGGGCTTTTGTAAGGTTTGAAAAAGCAAAACACTTCTGCCACAATCAAGACGACCATCTGGAAGCTGGGTGTTGTGACATCTGTCTGTAGATGAGGTTGTAGAGTTGAGGTCCATTTAATCATCTTACAGTTTTGCAAAGGAAGTATTGTCCGGAGTCTCAGCTCTTTGGGAGGCTGAGGTCGGAGGATTGTGTGAGCCCAGGAGTTTGGGTGATGGAGAGCTAGGATTGTGCCACTTCAACCCAGCCTGGGCAACAGAGCCAGACCCTATCTCTAAAGGAAAAAAAAGAAGGAAAAAAAAAAAACCAGGGCTGCAGTTCTGTTTCCATACAGAATTTCTCTCCATGCCCTTCCACGTTGGGTAGCTTCAGGTTGGCTGTGGACACTTGGGAGGTTTGGCGGATTGAAAACTGACTTTCCATAGATTCAGTGGGATGTGTTGGTGTGGTCTGCAGTCCCTCCAGGTGTCATAACAGTTACCGCTTTTTGTGCTGCATCTTCCAGAAATCCTCTGCCCGCATAGTTGGGATCACAGAATGAGGCTGGAGGGTCAGCGGCTGGAGTGCCTGCTGTTTGAGCACGTACAGGGCCAGACGTATGCGGGCAGTGGGAGAAAACACGCTTGAGATGCTCAGAGCTCGTATTCAGGAAATTCTTCAAATCGTCCTCATGAAAAATTGCAAACAAAGCTTTTGGTTCTCATTCAGACCATGTTAACTCAGAAATTCTCTTCTTCTTTTTTTTTTTATTGTTCATTGCTTTAAAGTATGTTTTTTCTCTTTTAATTTTTATTTTAAAATTTTTTTATTGTTCATTGCTTTAAAATATTTTTTTTCCCCTTTTAATTTTTATTTTAAAATTGTGGGGTGCAATTCAGGGCTAAATATACAAATATTCACCATGCAGTTACCCTTATCGATGAGGTGTGCCCCCCCTTCCCCAGGCAGATATTGACTACTGTCAATCCAACCTCCCTGCCTCCCTAGCCCCCCCCCTCAGTTTCCCGCTACTTTCGATCCTTTTCTTATAGTATTACAGTAGTTGTTCAAGGTCCACTTATGAGTGAGAATATATGATACTCAGTTCTTTGTTTCTATGAGAGATCATTCAGTATTATAAACTCCAATTCCATCCAGGTTGTTGCGAAGTTCATGATTTTGTTCTTCTTTATGGCTGTGTAGTATTCCATCGTGTATATGTACCACATTTAAAAAAAAATCCAGTCCTCTTTTGATGGGCAGCACGGTTGGCCCTGATCAAAACCCGAAGCGCCCAGGCTATAAGAAATAAGATAGACAAGTGGGACCTCATCATACTGGCAAACTTCTGTTAGGCCAATGAAACCATCAAGAGAGCAGGGAGACAGCCCACTGACTGGGAAAAAGTATTTGCCAATTCCATGTCTGACAAAGGCCTAACATCAAGGATCTACAAGGAACTCAAACGTGCTGAAAAGAAAAAAAACAAACAGCCCCATTACAAAGTGAACTAAAGATATGAATAGAAATTCTCTTCTACCAGGAAATGCAGAGGGCTGAGTCAAAGAGTATGCAACCAAAAGAAAAAAAAGTACAAACAAAATGTAGGATGTATCAGGATGTTGATCAATAAATACATTTCTTTCTAGATTTTCTGATGTTTGCGGTGTCAGTTTATTTTTTTTTTCTTTTTTAGTTGAGATCTCACTCCAACACTCAGACTGGAGTGCAGTGACACAATCATGGCTCACCATAACCTCAAGGAGGTTGAAGGAATCCACCCTCTTCAGACTCCCAAGTAGCCAGGTCTACAGGCATGACCCACCACGCCTGACTAAATTAAAAAAAAAAATTTGTAGTGACATGGTCTTGCCATGTTGCACAGTCTGGTCTTGAAATTCTGGGCTCAAGGATTCCTCTTGCCTTGGCCTCCCAAAGTGCTGGGATTATAGGCATGAACCACCATGCTCAGCCCATGTGTCAACTTTTTGTAGACTTTGGGCTGGGCGCAGCTCATGCCTGTAATTCCAGCACTTTGGGAGGCTGAGGGAGAAGGATTGCGTGACCCCAGCAGGTCGAGACAAGCCTAGGCACTAGAGCGAGCCCTCATCTCTACCAAAAAGCCAAAAATTTAACGGGGAGCAGTGTTGTGAACCTGTAGTCCCAGCTACTCCTGAGACTGAGGCAGAGAGACCACCCGAGTCCAGGAGGTCAAGGCTGCCATGAGCTGTGATTGTGCCACTGCACTCCAGTCTGGGAGACACAGTGAGACCCTAACTCAAGTACACAAACAAACCAACCAATTAACAATACTTTATGATAATTCATTTTATTTAAATTAAACACCCACATTTGTATTTATTATTTACGATTGTGGTATTCTACTAGAGTGTGTCCCTGTCATTACCCAGGCTTCGGATCCCACAAATCCTGTACCTGCCCCTGCCACTAAGCATTTAAGAAGGCACTGAGTAATGGGACACTTCAGCGAACGCTGCTGGCAGGTAAGAAGTGGAAGAATGCAGATCGGTGGGTTTTCAGGGGAGTGGTTTGGAAACGGGACCAGGATATAGGATCTCTAGCTCTGGTGGAAGCTATCCGCTCCCAGGCCTGACTCATATTATCATCTTGTTTTTTTTTTCAGCAAGGCTAGTCTAATGAACAGACAGCTGTCATCACAGCAAAGGAGGGAAGCCTCTCCCCTACCCAAGACCATGACCACAGCTCTACTCCACCTCCCGTGGTGGTGGCCTTGAATGTTAGAATTACAGGCACATTCCTTTGGGTTTGGTAAGTTTTTCAGTATTGGGGAATGAAATGAAAAGCAAATGTTCTTACAAGCAGCTTTGCCTCAAATCAGAAGGGATACCTTAATGGATGAGAAGTCCCTTCGTCCTGTGGCTTAGAAAATGATGACGGGGATGATTGCAATGACCTGCCAACTCCTGGACATTGACTGTGCGTCAGGCCATATGCCGCACCATGAAATGTGTACCGTCCCAGTCAGTCCTGGAGGGAGGAGAGATCACAGCACACAAAGAGTTAAAGGACACATCAAGAGGCAAAGACTTTCAAACTTTCAGGCATTTCATAATTACGCCTTGGGCTAGGCCCGCCCTTTACTGTTTTCCCCAACTCTAGTAAAATGCTGATTGCTACTTCTCTTAATCACCAAGAACATGGGGAATACACTCTCCATTATGTAGGGTGTCAAAAATTAACCCCTAGGCAATCAAAGTACTTCTTGCCCAGCAAAGGGAAAAAAATCGGGATTCAAAGCCAGGTGACACCTTGATTGCAACAAAAGTCAATTACCAAGAGGGAAAGGTCTGCAAGACCACGAGAGCCAGACAGTTAAACATTAGCGTTCGATGGTTTGAAGTGTTTAGGTTTTGCAATGATGCGGTTTGGAAGCGTCCCAGCAGAAAAACTATTTTCTCTTAAAAGGAGAGCTCTCTGCAATATTTTCTTTACTGAAATAATGCGATCCTGAATGACGTCTTTTATGATCCAAACTTTAAATAGACTCTATTATTTTAGCTGATCTCATTCTTACTAGGTTTGTACAGGTCAGCAATGAACTATCAACAGCTTCCTGATAATTAATCTCACTTACCCCAAAAAACTGTTAGCCTGTTAGGCTTATCTACGCAAAGAGGAAGCTTTTCTGTGTACCAGACTTCCTTAATGAATAATCAAAAGCAAACTGAAATTCTGCAGACAGGTCCGACGTTGTGAGGTTTGAGAATGGAGAAACGGATTGAAGATGACAATGCTGCCCTGTCTTCAGCTCCCTACTTGCTGAAATGCTGTGGTTGGTCTAGCACGGGGATGGATTTACAGTAGAGTCAGCAGCACAGCTAGTCAGGTTGGGAGTGGCTTTCCAAATGGCTCTATCAAAATGCACAGACGGTGAGCATATGCAGTTACCTGTGCGGTCTGGTTGGAGAAACACTGCCGAAACCATCTTGAGTGGCAACTACAGTAGTTTCCACTGTCATCTGATTTTCCACCCTTAGAGACTCCTTCTTTTGACTCTGAAGAGCTGTAAGAGTCCACTAGTGAAATACAACTATAGTCTTTGGTAGTGCCCTATCCCAGAGCAAGGCTGGTGTCTGCTGAAAAGGGGGTGAGGAGAGGCATGTTGTCAGCACTGATGTCGTTAGGACTCCAGGAAGAAGCTGATGGAATAGCAAACTTGCTTTCTTCAAATGGCGGAGGGCGTAAGGCATTCATGCTAGCCCATCTAGCAATTTGTAAGTGGGTTGTTTGAACACATGGGTCTTAACACATTCATCGATTGTGAGTGTGTGTCTGTGCGTGTGTAAAAGGAGAAGGCCGGTGATTAGATGTAGTCTTTCGTCAGCATAGCATAAAGTTCCTCAGGTAAGGGCATGCTTCATAATTAAAGGATTTCTGCATCTGCTAATTGCCCATGACAGGTACCCTTTCTTTCTAAGGTGAGTTTCTGATTTTCATCTATTTATTATTCATCTATGCTCTCATCAGATCAGCAACTTACCCCAATAGTAGTTTAAATCCAACGTGCTGTACATAAGGATAAATAGACTCATGAAGATGACCTTTTCTGAGACAGGTAATTGTATCTGACACGAGATAAAATAAACCACAGACGTGGCATTTAGTCCAGCACATTGTACATGTTTATTCCTCACTGTGGCAATAATGTCGATTTTTGAACACATTGTATAGTGAAGTCTGTGTACATTCAGCTGAGCAGAGATGAGAATGCATAGTGAAGAAGTTTAGCAACAAGGAACATTCTTCAGCAGGAATGAAGACTGAAGAGGCTTAAAACTTAATATTTCCTCCCCTGCAGGCAACTTCTTGGACAATATCCTAGACTTTCTTGCAAACTGTGCTAGGGATATGTTGATGACCCAAAAAACTAACACTCAATGGAGAGGTGAGAGAGCTACCTAATGGTAGCCATCAGGGTATGCTCAATTTTTAAAATACATACGTTTCAGAAAAAAATGGCTGCTTATATGCCATTTCTCCAAGTTAATTATTCTTTTGTTATGATAGTTTTACCACACTCAAATTATTGTAAACATTTTTTTAAGGAACAGGAGGGGCACAAACTTAAGAATGTAATACTTTTTCTTTTTGAGTTGGAGTCTCACTCTGTCGCCCAGACTGGAGTGCAGTGGCATGCTCCCGGTCACTGTAGCCTTGACTTGCTGGGCCCTGGCGATCCCTCCGCCTCAGTCTTCCAAGTAGCTGGAACTACAGGCACGCACCACCACACCTGGCTAATTTTTGATTTATTGTAGAGACGAGGTCTTGCAAAGTTGCCTGGGTGGGTGTCGAACCGCAGGCTCAGGCAATCCACTCACCTTGGCCTCCCAAAGTGCTGGGATGACAGGCTGAGCCACCGACCCTGGCCCAGAATGTAATACACAATATGAAATAAATTGCAGATCTCTGTCTCCTCTCTTTTTATGTCTTTTCTTGAGTGATCTCTTCCATTTCCAACTATCTGAAGGCATCCTTATCTTCTTTCTGTGTCCACCACCGCCACTTTAGTCTAGGCCAGTGTCTGTTTGACTACTATGCAGAGAAACAAATTCACAGCACCATCCAGCATTTGCACACGCATGCCTTTATGCACAAAAAAAGGAAAAACAACTGAAAGGAAGTATTATGAAATGATGTGCTAGCCTCTGATGCTTTCTATTGTGCATTATTCTAGTTCACAGATATCACTAGTTCACAAGACCACGAACACGTCTGTATAACCCTGGTGGGTTGTGACCCACATTTTGACAAACAATGGTCTAAGTCTAGGATATTTTCAAAGAAGTTGCCTGCAGGGGAGGAAATATTACATCCTATTAAATGATATTAAAGCATCATTTGCTCAGGTATCTGCATCTTATTAATGAGTCTCCCTTCATCTGTGTTTCCCTCATCAATTCCCTCCATCAATTTGTCTCAAAAGATAAATCCAATCATATCACTCCCCTGCTCGAAGCCGTCAGTGGCTTCTGACCCTTGCAATAAAATCCAAGCATCTTCAAACTTCTCTCCATGACCCATGTGATCTGACCTTTGACTTTCTCTCCAGCATAATTTCACGTGATCTCACTCCCTTCTCACACTTTAGCTCCACAGACCATATTTCCATTCCTCTGGGACACAGATTCATTCCCGCCTGGGTACAAGAAGTCGCTCCCTCTGCCAGAAGCACTGTTTGCCCAACTTTTCATGGGCGTGTGTTTACTCTTTGGTCCACGTCTTATTTTCTCTGCATGAAGGTCTTTCTTCACCTACCTCGTTACAGCGGGTCAGCTCTATTGCTGTCTTGTGTCAGCCCACTGTTTGAACACTTGCTATACCTGGAAAGGTGAAGAAACAACATGGCAGATAGAAAATTCTGACTAAAGAGCTGGCAGGATGGGGAGGAGGGAGGAAAAAATTTCACAGCAGGAAATAGTGCAGTCTTTGGGGCTGGTTGATTTTAGGATCAAGAACTTAGACTATGGAAATGTGACTTGATGAGACCCAGCTTGCTGTGATGACTGCCTGTTTGTTTTTCCTTAGTATTGAATCACAGTAATTTTGAGAATTCTACATGTCTCTACTTAGGACAAAGGAAGGGTTTGGTTACACATAGGCCAACATTTTTTTTTTTGACGGAAAGTAGGATTTAATGGTGGGCATAAGGGGGAGGCAGGACAGTGGAAGCCTCTTGGGGGTGCAGGGCCAGTCACTTGTCTAGGGACCATGCCTGGAAATTTATCTGACCCACAGACATCTGAGATGAGCTGCTTCTCAGCCATGTCATCAAATACGTTCACCGTGTCTTCGCATTCCACTTGGTAAAGCCCCACTTCTTTGAGATGTGAATCTTCTGGTGACCAGGGAACTTGAACCTGGCAGTAGTCATCAGAGTGACAGAACCCTACGGAAAGCCAATGGTCAGGGGAAAGAATCAGAGGCTGCTAGTAAGGCTACCTCTCATCGGCCTTGGGTTCTCTTTGAGGTCGCTTCTGGATTCAGAACTTACTCAGATGGTTTTACGTGGTGTTTTAACGAGGAAGGGAGTTCCATCCCGTAAGCATGCCATCTTTGGCTTCAGAGATATTTCTTGCTATAAAGCTCACAGATAATTGGCCAGTTCTGCCCATGGGCAGGACTGCTCAAGGGGCCCTGCAAACTCCTCGAGACTCAAAGTTCCTGTTGCTGCCTCAGCAGTTCCAGATCTACAAGCAGATATTTGCTGGTCGTTTCACCTGTCACCTGCAGCTGGCTGTAGGACGGTGAGGCGGGATATGCCTCTCTTTGAGTTCAGGTGGAACTTGGAATCTGCCAATGTGCCTCAGTTTCTGAGAGAGAACTCCCAAAGTCTGAATTTGAGAGCAGCATTTGAACCCCCAGGGGCCTGATGGCTAGGAGGAGAGCCACTTGGTTTGGGCCCCTCCCTCCACCTTTGCCGGTCCCCACACCTAAGTGTCAGGTTCAATATATCTCCTGCAGAAGAGTTAGCTGGCGCTGAGTGCCAACAAAGCGCAGGGCATGCTTTAAGGCATGTTTACATATTGACGTCATTTAAAACTGCCCAGTCTACTCTCCTAGCCTACCCTTCTGTCATAACCTTGCACGTATCCCTTGCCAGTCCCGCACTTTGAAGTATTTCTCCACAGCTGTGCCTTTCATTAATCTATCCTGTGGGCGCCGCTCCCAATGGTCCCCATCTTTCTGACCCCATGTGATTCCTCAACATAGATTTGTATTAACTATCTCACTTTTCCCCCCCTCCCTGAGGCTCAATCTTGAAGAGTTGACTATGGCCACATGAAATTAAGAATGAGCTTCTTCTAAAGGGACTAATCGTCAGAAGTTCAGATTAGAAGAATAAATTTCAAAAATGAGGAAAAAAAAATGTCCATCCCCAGGGTTCCCGTATGCAACCCTCAGCCTGGTGATTTAATCACTTCATTTTAGAATAATGCACCCAGCTGTTTCCGGGTAAGTCACTGATTTTTTTCCCAAGCAATGAATAATAGGGAAGATGTGACATTCACTAAGACAGCCTTGCCACAGGTTAAAGGATCGTGGGCAACTGATCTTTATAGCATCTCTGGACCGGCGGAACAACCCAGTTTCTTCCTAGGCCCCAGTTGCTCTGAATTACAACCTATTATAAACAAAATGAACTGACTACTTTTGGGCTAGGGTTTGAGCCAGTCCCTAAAACCTGTCTGATCGTGGTTAGTGAGCTTCTGCAACAACAGATTATCTCTTCCTCCCTCCCTCCCCTCTTCCCTCTCCAAGGAATAAATATCTTATTCTGGAACAACGCAACACATAAAAAAAAAAAATATAGAAAACTGTAGGGAATTCAACAGCTTTGATGGCATTCTGAGGACAATATACCGGCAGTAAGAGCAACAACACACACACGGACTTCAATTGGCAAGAAACAGCAGGTCACTGCTTGCAGGGGACGGCCAGTCCCGCCACATGACGGCTTCATGTGTTGGGTAATGCAATCTAACACAGAGGCTTGACCAACCTATGTTCAAATTATATTATATTTAATATCTTCAACTTAATGGTGATGAAGGGACAATTTCCTAGCGCAAATACATATATTAGACTTATCATGGGACGTTATTAGACAAAAACGATTTTGGAAAAAAAAGTGGCATCGACCCCAAGTGAAAACACAGTGGACTGATAGGCAGTCACAGCAAGAGGCAAGACTGAGGGGTCCCGTGTTTGAGAAGACCTCGTGTTCTCCAGTGAGACACTCCATTTTTCCACAGACTTTGGGAGAATAACTTACATTTCAATTTTTTTAAAAAAGGTATTTATGATCAGTGCTTTAGACTAGATGTGCAAAAGTCTTTTTTAAGTGCAAGAGTATGGTGATACCTCTGTGGGCTTATGAATGTTGAATGAATCCCTTATATTTCATTTCTGCTGTAACATAACAATGACCAACAGACAATAGGAGATTTTGCTGTCAGGAGGCCTTTTGTGGGAATGAACTGCAAATGGCAGCAGAGTGCTACACGGTAGATGAATAAATACCACACATCTTCGATTTCTGAAGACCTCGTGAGGTATAAAATAGGCTGTCCCTTTGTCCTCACGAGCATATTAGTTTTGAAATCACATACTTTGATTTTTGATTTGGGATATATAGTCACTATTCCTAAAAGTTTTAAGACTATAAGAAGAGCAAAAGTCTTACTCAAAATGGATATATGCGTATTATTGTAGAGTTTGAGTAAGTGGTAACATAGCATCCTCCTAAAATGAAATGGTATATGTTTTCATTTTACACCTCATGTATGAGACCACAATTTTAAGTCCAAAATTGATTAGCCTTTACACAGCACTCAATTGAAAAACAGAATAGTGCCGAAAGCTTCCAAAGTATCCCCAGAAGCGTTGGAAGATAAACAAAAGACAAAAATGTTAAATCTGCAATGAAATCCCATTAGTCATACGGGCTTCGAAAATGAATCATCAACTGATCATGGGAAACCTTGAGGATATTTACTAAAGCTTTACAGTTGACCATAATATGCCTGAAAATGTTATGCTCCTAAGTGAAGAGAATTTGCATTAGAGTCACACAGGACATATCTAGACTATTTAATCTAGATTGCTCGCGAGGTGATTTTTAAGTGACCATAGTCACTAGACTGAAAGGATTTACAAAAGGTGTCTCTTGCAGTGGCTGATGGTGCTAGATGGGTTCAACAGGAAATGAGAGAGAAGGTGTGTGAAAGAACAAACCGTCTGGGGCATGGGATGAGGAGAGATGGGAACACACATGTGCACATGCTCTATCCTCCAACTGACTGTGTGATCTAGCATCCTTCCCCATCTGACCCTGAGGACGCAGCCCACAGGTAGGAAGGGAGTTGGCACAACATCAGGAGCTGAGGGAGATAAAGGCTAGGGCTTCTCCTGTCTTAGTGCAGCATAAAGCACGGTTTGTAAAGGCCTCCAGTTATTTCTGCTCGATGCAAGCATTCAAAAATCTATAACGCAAGTTCCAGAGCAAATGTTTTAGTCAAATCGATCTTTGATTAGATTTAGAGGGCATCTACAATTTTCCATGTGAGTCTAGCAAAAACAGAAAGTTTAACCAGACATCTGGTTGTTAAATATCACGTCGACCAGACACCTAAATCATTCATTTGCTTTTCGATTTTTAAATTTGAATGTCTGCTATCTTTAGATCCAAAGTGAATGGAGAATTAGTCACGATAACTCAATTTCTTTGATTGATGAGGAAAGAGTGATTCAAAATAATGACCTATCCGACGTGCAAAGGGTCATTACTTTTATGTCAGAAATGTTTTTGTGTCATCTCTGCACTTGGTTTTAGAGTTATTAATATAGAAAATAAAGCCAATGCAATGTACCCCATAAATATAATTCAAACATTCATTAGGATACAATACAATTTAAAAGGAGATATAGTTACTATTTTAATGCTGTCTTTTAATGATGATTGACTTTAATTTTTAAATAGTGAACTAAAAATACACACACTGTTCTGTGCTACTCTGAGCAGGGAACAGACTGAATTTCCAGGTGTTTCCAGCTCTCAGGACAAGGTGCCTCCCTGGTGACTGAGCACGTTGACCCCCTTGGCAAGGCCTGTTCCCCACGGAAGAACATAGATAATATTTCACAAAATGCCAGGAGTACAAGAAAGGAGGACACTGGACAAGTCACAAGTGCTTGCAAGAAACCTTTCTCTTTTAACACAGGGCAAAGCCATTCATTTCTAGTTGGTGTGGAGTTGCCAGATAGATGCTAGTGAAGTTAAAGAAGAAAAAAAATCTTTGGAATTGAGTGGAAATCAGAGAGAAATTTCCAGGCAGAAAACATTGGGTGCTGTAAGCTTTTTCCCTTTCTAATATTCTAACACGGCTTTATCGTAAGAAAAAAATGAAGCATGTCACTTCTTTTATGCTAACCGATTACTCACTTCTATAAGTAATTACACATTTTCATAACCCAGAGGGCAGTTCTTCTGCTAGTCTTTAGCAATATTTTACTTATCTAAACTGTGGCGACTCAGCCCTTCTTAATCATGTGTCAGGCCAAACTCTCTTTAAGCCTCAGAACTCCTGCAGGATTATGGTTTATTGGCACCCGATCTTTTCCAGACAGGAGTTTTCTTGGTTCAAATATCAACGACTTTTATAGCTTTTTTCTTTCCTCCACACCTTCTCAACGAACGCACAATTTGGTACATCGTGCAGCCTTTCCTTTTGTTGAAAGTTAAACTTCAATACCTTTTTACCTCATACTGCCAGAATACACCCTGGCGTCTTAGTCTAACAGTCAGTAGAGACTGTGGCTGGTTTCCTTACTCGCACTTGACTTTAAGAATCCCAGGATTTTCAAGGTGGTCAGGTTTTCTCATCCCAGAGTCTGGTTTGTACAGTTTGGTACTTTCTAAAAAAAAGTCTTTAAAAATGTTCATCATCCGAGTAGTTTTCAAAAAAAAAAATACAAAGTTTTGTTTAAACATTATTTGTTGTGTTCAGTTTTCTAGACTTTCTTTTTATATCTATGTATATGTTTTTTATTATAAAGATGTGGGGGAGTTTTTTTCAGACTTTCTAAGGCGATGTGTTTTCTGGCTGCTTGCTGTATTGCACGATGATTTCTCCCCAACCTCAAAACAACATTAACTGGACTATTTTTAATTTATGTCTTTGTTTGGCAGCAGGAAATTCTGAGGTAACGAATGGAAGCTAAGAGGAAAATACTAGAAGCAGAGTGATGGTAGAAATAATATTTTTTTTTAAAAAAAGGTCTTTCAAACAAGAAAGCAAATGCACATGGAGTCGATGAGTGGTTTATGTATACCTATGAGTAAACGTGCACAAATTCACATGCAGTTATGTGTTATCTGAATTTAGTATATAAATGGTGCTGGTTAAAGAAGAATCTACCCTTTAAAAAAACATCCCTTTGATATGGTAAAAGCTTCTATTAAAAAGAAATCAACTATTGGTGGCCAAAAAAAGTGTCAACATCAATAATAGGTAAGAATTAGCGGACAATCTATCAAGATGAGCTGGACGTACCCATAGAGAAGAAAGACATATTCTTCACAAGGTACCCAAACATCTTTTGGCAACATTCCTTTTAGAAAAGAGGAATGATTTGTTATTTTCAAAGTTTTACAGACTCCCCATGTAAAAGTCCACATTTTCTTCAGAGCAATGAACCACCTTCCAGGGCACCTTTATAGAAGAAGAAAAATCATAATACAAATATTACCGTTGACTTCTTTGTATTTGGTGATTTTTGAAAACATATGTGTGTTTCTAGCTTATACGTTGCCAAATGAGTGTAACTTTTGAATGTCTCTTTTGTCTGGAGTCAGGAAAATCGTCTGGTCCACGGGCCTTGCGACATCAGTTTAAACGGCAAGCATTTCACTGAGATGTCAAAACAGGAAGAATTTCTGGCATAATCAGCACGATAATAACATAAGAAAATACCAACTGTTTTTCTGTTTTCTGGTGAAGAGCTCTGTGAAAGGACAATATGCCTGTTTTCTGGTGAAGAGTTCTGTTAAAGGACAATCCACAGCGAGTGTGAATTTAAGAATAGTAGTCCATGATCTTTGTTGCTTGCATCCTGAATTTCCTAAGCTCACGCATATGTGATTGTGAATGAAGTTATTTTTATGCAGCCACATACTTCAAACAGACACACTTAAAAATACCCTTAGGAAACTATTCTTACAAGATTCTCAGCAGCAGGGGAGTGGTGCTTCATGAGAGGTGTACGGTAAGGATGGAGCCCACATACAAAAGCCCTCTGGGTAGCTAGAGGATGTCTCCATATTTAGCCACTGTAGACCGCTCACTTCAATCCCCGCACGCAGATGCAAGATTAAGCAGTGTGTGGTCAGAGAAGGATGCAGGCCCATGAGGGCAACTGAGTCAAACTTTAACTTTCCCACAACCAGTATAGACATGGAGGAAATCACCCAGCCTTTCACGATCTCTAAAATTAGACCTGCATGCTGTTCAGAATAGTTTTGAAGATGACAAGCCAAAGGGTTGGAAAGTTGGAAACTAGAAGAAGAAACTTCCTGATAACCAGACACGTCATAAGTTGAACCGTTATTCCTCAAACTAGCCTGGAAGTTAGGACTTAGGATGTGGCTGGCTTTCCATAGGCCCTGAATGAATGGACGTGTGATTTCCCCAAAGAAACGCAGGAAAAGTTCATTTTGCAAGCGCCATTTCCCTAAGAAAACAGGTGATCTGGTTTCCCAGAGTTTTCATTTTTATAGGAAGCACTTGGACCAGTGGCCGTTCCGTTAACACGAACCGGATAGCAGAGAGCTCTCCAGCTGACTCTGCCAAGAAGCCATCGGTGCGTGTGCATGCCTGTGTGCTCACACTTGCTGGCTCCATAGGTTCAAAGTCATGCTGGAGAGAGGAGGAAGCAGACAGAGCAAGAAGGTCAGCTGTTTCAGGACAAACTCCCTCGGCCCCCAAAGTCATGTCCAATCTGAACACCTAGGACTTGGAAAAAAAGAAGAGCAGGGTGAGGTTCCGGTTCAATTCCCAGTCTAGAAGGAACAGGAAAAGACAGGAAGCAATCATTCTCAGAACAAAAGGGACCCATTCACACACAGGGGTCTGTCACTTCTCTGACTTACTCACCCTTCTTTGCCTTGTCTTCTCTATCTGGAAAACGAGATTGTGCTGTGAAAAGCTTGAATTTCTGGCAAAAATGTAAAAGAAATACAGTGAGCACAGTGTCTGGCATACAAAAACCCCTTCAATAATTATAACTATCATGAATGCCATAACTGAACATCTTCTTACTGTTACTGTGACTTTTAACATAAAAAATCAACTAGCTAGGCTCGGTGGCTCAGTCTGTCATCTCAGCACTTTGGGAGGCTGAGGCGAGTGGACTGCCTGAGCCCGTGGGTTCAAGACCTACCTGGGCAACTTGGCGAGACCTCATCTCTACAATAAATAATAATAATAATAAATCAACTAATTGTGTTTCTTTCTCAAAATGCATGTAAATTTTTTCTTTAAAAATATCACATAAGGCCAGGCGCGGTAGCTCAAGCCAGTAATCCCAGCACTTTGGGAGGCGGAGGCGAGGGGATTGACTGAGTTCATGGGTTCAAGAACAGCATGGGCAACTTGGCGAGACCTCATCTCTACAATAAATAAAATAGTTAGCTGGGTGTGGTAGCACGTCCCTGTAGTTCCAGGTCCTTGGAAGGCTGAGGCGGAAGGATCCGCTCAGCCCAACGCTGGGGTGGCCATGAGCGTGCCACCCCAGCCTAGGCTCCAACTCAAAATAAAACAAAAATATCACATAAAAACTTTTTGCTCACCCACAAAGCAGTCCAGATTTACACTGTCCACATTTCAGTTTTGCGGTGGCCCTAATTTTATTAACTCATTGCTTCATAGTATCACACATTGCTGTAAATTTTTTCCTTTTAAATGGGGAAAAGCAAATTACTTACCAAACATATAGACAGCACCTTTGCATCTAAACTCCATCTAAGAGTTGGTGTGTTGAGAGATGTCTTGGCTGTGAATGTATCTGCAAAGTAAAACAGTTCCCAGTCAATAATTATTTTTGGTTATCAATAAAAAGTTACTTAATGTTTGCAATTTCAAAACTTGCAATTTCACGTAGGGATGAATATGTTTTTCCCAGAATACAAACATTATTTTAGTTTGAAGACAGGGAGAAGAAGAACAAGGAACAGTATATGCTTTTATTCAACAATACGAAATGATTGGCCATGATGAACCAGGACAAATTAATCCAAAGATTAAATTGTCCACCAAAGCACTGGCAAAAGTAAGCTATCCCAGATGTCCGAGTGTAGGAGGCAGGAGGGCCTGGACTATGATTGGGTTGTGGGGAATGCCTGGCTAAAGGTTTAAGTGTCAGTCACAAAGCACTGGCAGTTGGGGGGGGCGCAGGAGGGGAGAGGGAGCTTGGCCCATGGCTGCCAAGATTCCTCTTGTCCTCAGTGCAGGGCGTGACCACGGCGTGCGGCTTCATGCTTTCACCTCTCAGCTGTGCCCCGGTTCTTGGAAGAGGCCATGGGAGCAGCTGGGCAGAGCAGAGCAGCCTCTGCTTGGGGGAGGGTCCCCGCTTAGGAAAAAAGATCTGTGGTGACCGCGGCCAGCGCGGGGCAAGCGCAGGGCAGAGTGTGGCTGGGCCCTTGGGTTAGGATCACCCTGACTGGTGCCTAAATGGAGATGCTTTTAGGCCCACAGAACAAAATCCTGGATGCACACAGGCGCTCACCGGCTCCAAAACTCTTCCTCTCCCCCCACTGTTTGGAGGGAACATAAAAATAAAGTCCAAAATAATGACTGCAAGGCTAAACTCTTCGTTTTTCTTTTTCTTTTTCTTTTTCTTTTTTGAGTTGGAGTCTCACTCGGTCGCCCAGACTGGAGTGCAGTGGCCGCTCCCGGCCACCACAGCCTCAACCTGCTGGGATCCAGCGATCCTTCTGCTTCAGCCTTCGGAGTTGCTGGAACTACAGGCCTGCGCTACCACGCCCGGCTAATTTTTTGATTTATTGTAAAGACGAGGTCTCACCAAGTTGCCCAGGCGGGTCTCGAACCCGCGGGCTCAGGCAATTCGCTCACCTCAGCCTGCCAAAGGCGCGGGATGACAGGCTGAGCCACCGAGCCCGGCTAACTCTTCGTTTTTCAAGTGCATCGGATCTAACACGTGACTTACCACCTTGGCCTTGTTTTAAGAAGGGGCAAAATTCGTAGTAGCCGTTGAAGGCTATTACTTCTCTTTTAAGAAGCAGGGCCCTGCTCCGTTGCCCAGGATGTCATGGCCATCATAGCTTACTGCAGCCTCTAACTCCTGGGTGGTTCACGTGATCCGCCTGCCTCAGCCTCCAGAGTAGCTAGGACTACAGGTGTGCGCCACCGTGGCTGGCTAATTTAAAGTAGATACATTCTTTTTTACATTTTTTTTTTAACAGAGACAAGGGTCTCCATGTTTCCCAGGCTGGTTTCAAACCGCCAGCCTCAAGCGATTCTTCTGCCTTGGCCCCCCAAAGTGTTGGAATTACAGAGGCAAGCCACCACACCGGCCTGAAAGAAACATTTTTAATGGGGTCTTTTCCTTCCTTTGTTTTTTTTTTTTTCTCCTTAAATCGTTTTGCTGTTCGTGCTCGTCTTGACTTCCAGTGATGAGGCATGGGGAAGACCTCCCATTCCAGCAATGACAACGAAACAGCGCTCGTAGTCAAATGATGTAAGGCCTCGCCCGTAACGCGCTACTTGTGGAACTCGGACGTCTCTGACCCCCTTGGACCCCTCAGTTCCCAATTCCTAATGACACGGAATGCTTTCTTCCTTAACTCAATGAGATGCTATGTTAACAAGCTCAACAGATGATGGCCAGAAGTGCCCCAGACGCTCCTGACACCCCCACAGACCTTACCTCACGGCGCCACTAATCTCAACTCCTTCCACAGGAGCCTACTAGACCCTTCCTCAAAGGTTCTGGAATTCCCGTTCTCTTCCCTGCGCGGACTACTCCCTTCTCTGTCCTCAGCTGCTGAAGAACCGGCCACTCTTTCGAGATCCAGTCCCAACGACAGACACTGCTCCTTTGGACTTCTCTCCCGGCTCCCCAGGTCGGCAGCCCACCAGCCCGTGTGTCACAAAACCCTCCTGGGCGACTGAAGCGTCATTCCCTGTGCGTCATGTCCACCAGACGGTGTGAAATGCGGCCATTCTTCAATCCTCTGCACCAGGCACGCGTGCATCACACATGATCAGCGCGCACACATCAGCATGCACACGCGCAAACATGCACATGCATGACATGCTCGGAGACGGCGGCTTCGTGCACAGACGGCCGGGCTTGGAAGGAGGCGCACGAGATCGGGGTAGGCGACCCAGGACCCTTCGCGCCCCCCGGGGACCTGGGCGCGGCCGCGCTGGGAAAGGAGGGGGTATTGGCCGCGGGCCCGTCGGGTTTCTCCGTTCGGGGGCGCAGCTCCGCAGGGCATCGGCAGGGGGCGGCGTCGCCACGCGGCTGGAG
>NW_007246850.1:0-6856 GCF_000164805.1 Carlito syrichta
CAACCGATTCTAAAATAATTCATTCTATGAACAGCTAGACGACTAAGTGTGGCAAGACAGATATCTCCTTAGGTTAAAAACCTCACACGTACAAGAGGGCAGTTTGCATAAGTCATGCATAGTCCTAGGGAATATCTTTAATGTGTACATTTCTTGGTTTTAAAAAGTCAGCATCTGGTAATTTGCTCCTCAGTAGTGTTATTGTTCTTTCATTAATTAGTTATAAACACACAAATAAAAGGTAAATAAAGGTAAATTCCATAAAATTTCAAACAATATAAAATGGGTAAAGTTTCCCTCAATGAGAAAAAAATTGTATGACTATAAACTTCCCACTCTCTGGATCTTTCCTCCTGTTAGAAATGCGTTCTCTCCCCTTCAATACACAGGTACTAAAATATTTTGGGGTGTGAATTTACTTGTTCACCAGGGACCCAGGGACCCCATTCCTCATCAATGCAATCCCTCTCCTATTCTGTTTAGAAGCAAGAAGCCCACACATTATGTTCATCACTTTGCATGTACCTTATGAAATAACTGCGACTCAAGGGACAGCTGTCCCAACAAATGTGAAGAACCATCCTGTGAGAGAATGCCACCTGCAGAAGGCCTCAAATCAGCAGTAGGAATATGAGAAGACTGATAATTTCCAGGACCAAGGAAGATTTCTAACCATTAGAGTTTGCAACAGTTGGGGGGCTGTCTGTGCAAAAGTATCTGCCACTAATGATCTCCATCCCCGATCCATCCATTCACTTACCCATTCAACTAGCATCTATTGAGCACCAACTACGTGTGCTCTTGTAGACCATGAAAGTACACAATTAAACAAAACAAAAATGGTCCCCATACTCAAGAAATTCACAATCTAGTGAGAAAGACTGTCTGTACAAACAGACACTGATCACATTTTCTAATTGTGTGCAGATGAAAGCATATATGCACATAGTTATGTTTGGATAGTATATATGTTTGTATATGATTTCAAAATGTGAAAAATATCTCAATGAGACCCATAGAATACACGGAGAGTAACAGAATGGAGCCCGATTAGGGAAGGTGTTGAGGAGAAGAGCGACTCTCAAGTTGTGGGACTAAACACAGTAGATGCTCTTCTGAAAGTGAGGACACTTCTGCACAGAGAGCAAATAACTGAAGAATAAAGTGCCAGAGTCCTGCTCCTGCTGGGTGTGAGGTTTCCTGAAGGAGAGATGGAGTAGGTGAAAGAACTTACAATGAAAATAATATACTTGGACACCCGCTTGCAGGACGAACACCTGCAGGACAGATGACATTTATTGTTAGCTAACAGAAAGTTTTTATACCATTCATAAAGGGGCAAGACAAAGAAAATTTCTTCACATAAATTATCCTTTAAAATTATCACCATCTAGTGGTCTTAGAAGCAATAAATAAGTCAATGAATCTTATTCTTAAATCCAAAAATGATAGTTTTAGTTCAAAGTCCCAAATTACACTCGTTGAAATGTCTCAAGAAAGTTTCCAAGTGCACATTTCTCCAGGTATCAGGAGTTTTTCTCTGGGGCTTCTATGACCTTCAAACTTCATAATCGTCTTTCTTGTCCAGGTGTCTTTGCTACTTTTCTCTTATCCTGCAGTGTATATTTCTAAAGAACACTCAAAAGAAGCTTTTAGTGATGTTTCCCAAGCCCCCAAGGTTGCTTTCTGTATTTAGTTAATCTATTATAAAAGTAGTTCTTGCTTTTGCACTTATTTGTGTGTTAGAATTACATTTATTGATTTGTGCATGTCAACCCAGCCTCAATCTCGGGAGAATCCTGTCTGGTCATGATGAATGATTCTTGAAATGTGTTGTTGGATGTGATTTGCCAGAATCTTGAGAATTTTTTCATCTATGTCCATCAAGGAAATTGGCCTGAAATTTTCTTTCCTTGTTGGGTCTTTGTCATTTCTGTGTATCAGGATAATATTGGCTTCATAGAAGGAGATAGAAAGAATTCCTTCCTTCTCGATTGGTTGAATACATTCAGGGAATATTGGTAAAAGCTCTTCCTTGCAAATCAGGTAGAATTCAGCTGAAAAAACATTTGGCCTAGGGTTTTTTCTTTGGTGGGGAACTTTCTTATCACTGAATCAATTACTTGCATTGTTACTTGTCTTTTGAGAGTTTCAATCCCTTCCTGTTTCAATCTTGGGAGGTTATGCAATACTAAGAATTTCTCCATTTTATCTAGATTTTCTAACTTACTCACATACAGGTTTTCTTGCATTTTCTAATAATCTCGTACATGTCTTCAGGGTTGGTTGAAGCATTGTTTTGCTGATTTTCTTTATTCACATTCCAGCAGGTTGAGGCTGCGGTGGCTGGGAGCGGCCACTGCACTCCAGTCTGGGCGACAGAGTGAGACTCCAACTCAAAAAAAAAAAAAACTGTGGTGTATTTATACGACACAAATTGATACCTCACCAATACAAATGAATGAACTAATGGTACATGAAACAACATTGATGCATTTCATGGAAAATTCTACATTTGTATTGCTGTTGTGTTTATACAGGCACAAACATTGTGCATAACATTTTGAATAACCTTTTGAGAATTTTGCTAATGAAGAGGAGCAGGGACATGGATACATTTCAAAAACTCCATTTGGTTGAAGAATGCACTTGGGAATTTGCAAATAAAAAGAATGATTTTGCCAGACCCTACTATGACTCCCTAAGCCCAGCAGTCTTCATAAATTCCTGTGAGTTGCTGGTGGTGGAGGGAGATTAACCACCATTTGATTGCCTTGATGCTGATTGATGAAGGGAGATCTCCCAAAGTGATGTGGTGTCTGAAAATACTTCCTCTGTTCTTATTCTCTTGGGTCTTGAAAACTTCTCATATCAAGTTAAAAGTAGTATATTTATGGAAAATCTTTGCACCTTCAGTAGCTAACATGAGATGTTGAGGGCAGCCCTGGAAGAAAGGCTGCCACAGGTACTGGGTTCTGTACTTTTCTGCTCGTGCTGAGTGGAAGCGACCTGTGTCAGCTTCTGCAAATACTAGCTACTTTGAAGATTTGCTATCTCTGCTATACAAATATCTATAGGTTGGTATTGGGAATTTGGGGTTAACAAAAGAATTGTGAATTCTTACTAGAGGACAAGTTGCTAAAGAAAGAATTTCCATCTTTCTCCCAACTGCACTGTCCTACCCATTATGCTCATAAGTGGCAAGGTCACTTAGCTGGGAAATTCATCTTGAGGGTCTCACTGCAGATAAATTACAGGATTCATCTCTTCCCCAAGTGTTCATCTGAGTTGAACTGTTATGTAATCTTTCCCATGACCTCTCCAACCTCTGATTAAAATCAAAGAAGCAGTGTGATTTGCAATATCAGAAGTGCTTATGAGATGTCACTCATACCATCTCAAAACTATTGCAGAGGGAAAAGGATGGAAGTCAGATGACTTGGGGTTGTTGTGTTCAAGTTAACTGGAACAATCGAGTCTGGCCAGATGTTAACTGAGTGATGAATAAACCATAGCAAATCTGACAGCGTCCAGGCTGTGGTTGAAGAACTGGTAATTTGGCAGAGAATCTATTCTCACATTATCATTTATGGAAGTAATTTTTAAAGCAATCTTGGCAAATATTTATGAGTCAGGCAGTTGTTCATTCCCTTGAAAATTTCTCCCTATTCTCAGCTGCCAGTAAGTGTGTATTTGAGAGGGAGATGGGAGCGGAGAGAAGGAAACAGATACAAATCATAAGAGTACTGAGAGAAATCGGAAGGGAAAAAGAGGAAGTCTCTTTTCTTTTTGTTTTAAGCCCCTAAATAAATCTCTTCCATCCACTATTTAAAATTTGTTTAACAGTGCATTTAAAAAATTGATCATCGGTCCCACAAAATTTTAAACTCTACAAGAATAAGAATTTCACTTGTTTTGGTTGGGATTGTGTCATTACAGCTTTTTCTGGAGGATAGCAGCAGCTCAATAAACATTTCCTGAATGAAAGATTTGACATACATAAGGACTACCCAATTCATATACTGCATAAATGTATACTGATCCTATGACTTACACATTCCACTCTTTTGCATTGAGCAAAAAGATTTGAAAGCCTATGTTCACCAGAAAACTTTTATAGAATGTTCATACCACTTACTCGTGGTAGCCTCAAATTGCAATCAACTCAAATGTCTTCCAATAGTAAAAAGAATAACCAAAAACTGTGGTATATTTATACAACACAAACAGATACCTCACCAATAAAAATGAATGAACTAATGACACATGAAGCAACATTGATGCATTTCATGGAAAATTCTACATTTGTATTGCTGTTGTGTTTATACAAGCCTAAATAATGGTCAAAACTCATTAGCTGTATACCTACGATCTTTGCACATTAGTATATATGCCTAAAAGAGAATCCCAGCTATAGACTGTTTAAAGGACATACACATTAAGTACTAGTCAAACAACTAAAACTATTGTAAATAAAACTAAGAAATAATGCATATAAAGCATGAATATATTGTTAGCTAGACTTCAGCCTTAATAGTGGAATACTTTAAATAAATTGCATGTAAACTGAATTTTTGTAAAGTGAGTTTTAAATTAAGTTGTATTTCAAATCATTAAAGGAAATTGTTATTTTAATAAATAGGATTATTTTCTAAGAACTGATCTCTCTAAGTACAGGTATAAAAAATTGGCTTTACTTAAGGCAAGGCATGCATGTGTTATGAGTAAAGCACAGATGATATGCAATATTGTGATCAATTTGTTTTTTGTTTTCATATCCCAGCTATACCGATAATTCTGGAACCTTAGGTTGGAGGAAATGGGTAATGGGATTCTTCTTCAATTTTACCTGGGTTGTATGAGATGGCCATTTTTATACAAACCAAAAGTTGATAGAGAAGTCAAAGAAAAGGAGATATAGACCAGCAGTACTAGGATTATCCTTGCAAATGATTTTAAAGATATTTCCATCTAAGTTGTGTGTAGCTTAGACAAACTATTTTATCAAAAATGACCTCCTGCCATTTGTTTGCTAAACTCTGATGTGTCCATGTGGCCCTTTGAGCTATGGCCTCTGTGTATTCCTAAACTTGGCCCACTTCTCTACCTTGGAAAGGTGACTGACCTCTCTCTCTTTCTCTCTCTCTCTTTCTCTTTCTCCCCCTCTCGCACCTCCCCCCTCCTTCCCCACTTTCTTTCTCTTTCTCTCCCTCTCACTTACTTTTTAAATAAATTGTATCTTCCAAGTTGACTTCTGTGCAATTCTTTCTATCTTACCTGTAGCACCAGATCACAGACCCTGTTCTGACCTAACATTTTGGAAGCCCTGCTGGGATTCTGACCTAATACTTTTATTCATCTCAAACTGTAACTTTGGCAATCTGCACAATCAGTTTGTTCTTTAGAGTCCTCTGACTAGATTGTCTTCCACCGAATCCCTCATTCTTACTGCAATCTGAATGTAGATTTATTTAAGTCGCCCACATTCCTCCACCCACCACACACATTCCATGAGATACATACATTTCTTGAGGTACTGTGTCTCCTTTATCCCAGACCACTTTACAGCTTTGCCTGTTGTGTTCAGTGGGGAAAAAAAGCAACTTCCTTCTTACTTATTTGTGCTGCTTTTGACCCATGAGACTCTAGTGTTCTCTGGCATTCCTGACTTATTTAGCTAACTACCTATGTAGCCTGCTGGCATGCCAGGTGACTTAGCTGCCTAGTTACCTAGGTAACCAGTTGGCTAGCAAGCTGAGTTAACTAGGTTAGATAAGTACCTAGCCAACTGGCTATCCAGCTGACATAACTAGCTAGCTACCCAGCTAGGCAGATGGCTAGCCAGCTGACTTAACCAGCTGACTTAACTAGCTATCCAGCTGACATAACTAGCTAGCTACCCAGCTAGGCAGATGGCTAGCCAGCTGACTTAACCAGCTGACTTAACTAGCTATCCAGCTGACTTAAGTAGCTGTTTTAACAAGGTAGTTACCTAGCTAGCCAGCTGATTTAACTAGCTGGGTTCACTAGCTAGCGACCTAGCTAGCTATGAAGCTAGCCAGCTGACTTAACTAGCTGACTTTACCAGCTAGCTAGCTGACATAACTAGCTGACATAACAAGTTACCTAACTAGCTAGCCAGCTGGTTAAAGTACCTGAAAGAACTAGTTAAACAGCTGGCTAGCCATCTGACTTAACTAGCTTTTTAACTAGCTAGCCAAATTGGTAGTGGACTGATTTAATGAGCTGATGATATTAGCTTGCCAGCTGATTAGCCAGTTGACTTTACTAGCTGACTTAACTAGTAAGCCAGAAGGCTTCCCAACTGACTTATATAGCTAGCTACCTAGCTAGCAGTTGACTAGCTAGCTGACTCAACTAGCTAATTTAACCACCTAGCATGCTGGCTAGACAGTTGACATAACTAGCTTGCTAATTAGCTAGGCATCCGGCTAACCAGCCGACTTCATGAGCTGCCTTAACCAGCTAGCTGGCTTTTTAGCCAGCTCACTCAAATAGCTGACTTAACTAGTTAGTCAACTGGCTAGCCAGCTGACTTAACTAGCTTGCTACCTATATAGGAAACTGGCTATCCAGCTGACTTAACTAGCTAACTTAATTTGCTAGCCTGCTGGCTAGCCTCCTGACTTAACTGCCTAGCTACCTAGCTAGCCAGCTGGCTAGCTAGCTGACTTAACTAACTGATTAAACGAGCTAGCCTGCTGGCTAGCCCGCTGACTTAACTAGCTCACTACCTATGTAGCCCATTGACTGGACAGCTGACTTAACTACCTAGATACCTAACTAAGCAGCTGGCTAGCCACCTGAATTAAATACGTGACTACACTAGCTAGCC
>NW_007246850.1:6876-11012 GCF_000164805.1 Carlito syrichta
GCTGCCTTAAGTAAGTTACTTAACTAGTTAGCCAGCGGGCTATACAGCAGACTAAACTAGCTAGCTCCCCAGCTAACCAGCTGGCTAGCCAGCTGACTTAACTAGCTGACTTAACCAGCTAGCTGCATGGATAGCCAGCTTATTTATCTAGCTAGATACCTACATAGCCCACTGGCATGCCAGCTGACTTAACTACCTAGCTGCCTAGGTAACTAGCTTGCTAGTGAGCTGACTTAACTAAGTTACTTAACTAGCTATCCAACTGGCTTTCCAACTGACATAACTATCTAGCGACACAGCTAGGCAGCTTTCTACCCAGCTGAATTAACTATATTACTTATCTAGCTAGACAGCTGACTAAACTAGCTAGCTACCTAGCTAGCTATCTAACTAGTCAGCTGAATTAACTATGTGGCTTAACTAGCTAGCTACCTAGCTAGCGATGAAGCTTGCCAGCTGACAACTAGCTGACTTTACTAGCAAGCTAGCTAACATAACTAGCTGACGTAACAAGCTACCTAAATAGATAGCAAGCTGACTTAACTACCTGAAATAACTAGCTAGCAAGCTTGCTAGTGATCTGACTTAACTAGCTTTTTAACAAGTTAGGCAGCAGGTTACCCAACTGACATAACGAGCTAACTTATCTACCTACCCAGCGGGCTAGCCAGCTGACTTAACTAGCTGACTTAACGATCTAGCCAGTTGACTTAAATAGCTGATTTAACCAGCTAGTTGCCTAGCTAACCAGCTGACTTCACTAGACGACATAACTAGCTAGCTACCTAGCTAACTATCAAGCTAGCCAGCTGATTTAACTAGCTGACTTAACTAGCTAGATAGCTGAATAAAAAATCTGACTTAACCAGCTAGCTACCTAGCTAGCCAGCTGACTTAACTACCTGAAATAACTAGCTAGCAAGCTTTCTAGTGATATGACTTAACTAGCTTTATAACAAGCTTGCCAGCTGGCTAGGCATCTGACTTAACAAGCTGACTTATCTAGCTACACATCAGCCTACCCAGCTGACTTAACTAGATGAATTAACTAGCTACTCAGCTGACTGGACAGCTGACTTTACTAGCTAGCTACCTACAAAGCCTGTTTGCTTGCCAGCTGACTTAACTAGCTAGCTACCTAGGTAACCTGCTGACTCTCCAGCTGACTTAAGTACATGACTTAACTAGTTAGCCTACTGGCTAGTCAGCTGGCTTAACAAGCTGACTTAACCAGCTAGCCAGCTGACCAGCCTGCTGACTTAACTAGGTGTCTGAACTAGCAAGCCAGCTGTCTTGCCAGCTGACTAAACTAGCAAGATACCTAGCTAGCCAGCTGGCTAACTAACTGACTTTAATAGGTGACTTAACTAGCTAGCCAGCTGGTTAGGCAGCTGACTAAACTAGCTTGCTACCCAGCTAGAGAGCTGTCTAGCCAGCTGAATTAACTAGTTGACTTAACCAGCTAGCCAGCTGGCGAGCCAGTAGACTTAACTAGCAGATACCTAGCTAGACAGGTGGATAGCCAGCTGACTTAACTAGCTGACCTAACTAGCTAGCTATGTGGCTAGTCACCTGACTCAAGTTAGCTAAGTACATAGTCCACTGGCATGCCTGCTGACTTAACTACCTAGCTACCTAGGTAACCAGCACGCAAGTGAGTTGACTTAACTAGGTTACTTAACTAGCTAGCCAACTGGCTATCCAGCTGGCATAACTAGCTAGCTACCCAGAAAGACAGCTGTCTAGACATCTGCCTTAACCAGGTGAATTAACAAGCTAGCCAGCTGACCTAACTAGCTGACTTAACTAGCTAGTCATAAGCTAGCCAGCTGACTTAACTAGCTGGTTTAACTAGCTAGCTACCTAGCTAGCTATGGAGCTAGTCAGCTGACTTAACTAGCTGACTGTACTAGCTTGCTAGTGGACATAACTTGCTGATGTAACAAGCTACCTACGTAGCTAGTCAGCTGACTAAAATAGCTGAAATAACTAGATAGGCGGCTGGCTAGCCATCTGACTTAACTAGCTTTTAAACAAGCTAGCCACCTTGCTAACGAACTGATTTAGTGAGCTGACTAAACTAGCTTGCCAGCTGGTTAGCCAGCTGACTTAACTAGCTGAATTAACTAACAAGCCAGTAGTCTTGTCAGCTGACTTAATTAGCTAGATACCAAGCTAGCCAGTTGGCTAGCTAACTGACTTAACTAGCTCACTTAAGCAGCTAGCCAGCTGGCTAGACAGCTGAGTAAATTAGCTAGCTAACTAGCTAGGCATCTGGCTAGCCAGCTCACTTAACAAGTTGCCTTAACCAGCTAGCCAGGTGGTTATCCAGCTCACTCAACTAGCTGACTAAAGTAGTTAGCCAGCTGGATAGCCAATTGACTTAATTAGCTTGCTACCTATCTAGCAAACTGGCTAGCCAGCTGACTTAACTAGCTGACATAATTTGCTAGCCAGCTTGCTAGCCTCCTGATTTAACTGCCTAGCAACCTAGCTAGGCATCTGGCTAGCCAGCTGACTTAAATAGCTGACTTAATGAGCAAGCCTGCTGGCTAGCCAGCTGACTTAACTAGCTCACTACCTACATAGCCCATTGGATTGCAAGCTGACTTAACTACCTAGATACCTAGCTAACCAGCTGGCTAGCAAGCTGACTTAACTAGGTGACTTAATGAGCTAGCCAGCTGGCTAGCCAGTTGAATCAACTAGCTGATTTAACTAGTTAGCCAGCTGGCTAGACAGCTGACTTAACTAGCTCTCTACCTCTCTAGCCAGCTGGAGAGCCAGTTGACTTAACTAGCTGATTTATTAGCTGTCCTGCCTGGTAGCCAGCTGAATTAACTAGCTTGCTACATAGCTAGCCAACTGGCTAGCCAGCTGTGTTAACTAGGTGACTGATATACTTAGCCAACTGTCTACCCAGTTGACTTAACTAGCAAGCTACCTAGCTAGAGAGTTTACTAGCTAGCTGACTTAACTAGGCGAACTACCTAGCTAGACAGCTGGCTAGCCAGCTGACTTAACTAGCTAGCTAACAAGCTAGACATCTGGATAGTCAACTGTCTTATCTAGCTGACATAAATAGCCAGCAAGCTGGCTAGCCAGCTGACTTAACTAGCTAGCTATGTACATAGCCCTGTGGTTTGTCAGTTGACTTAACTACCAAGGCACCTTGTTACCAAGCTTACTTGCGAGCTGACTTAACTAGGTGACTTAAATCTCTAGCTAGCTACCCAGGTAGACAGCTGGCTAGCCACATGACTTAACTAGGCGACTTAACTAGTGAGCGAGCTTTCAACTCGCTGACAACTAGTTACCTACATGGTCACCTGAATTCACTAGATAATTTAACTAGCTAGCAATCTAACTAGCTATCTAGCTAGCTATCTGACTGAACAAACTGACTTAAAATGCTAGCTAGCTGATATAACTTGGTGACTTAACAAGCTAGCTATCTAGCTAGCTAGCTGAGTTAACTAGCTGAAGTAAAGAGCTAGCCAGCTGGTTAGCCAGCTAAGTTAACTAGCTGTATCAACTTGGTAACCAGCTCGAAATCCAGCTGACTTAACTAGCTACCTACCTAGTAGACAGTTTGCTAGCTAGCTGACATGACTAGCTAAATAAACCAGCTAGCCAGCTTGCTAGGCAGCTGATATAACTAGCTAGTTACCTAGATAGTCAGCTGGCTACCCAGCTGATTTAACTAACTGACTTAACCAGCTAGCCCGCTGGTTAGCCAGCTAACTCGACTAGCTGACTTAACTAGATA
The DNA here is from genome assembly GCF_000164805.1 of Carlito syrichta. Taxonomy (NCBI): domain Eukaryota; kingdom Metazoa; phylum Chordata; class Mammalia; order Primates; family Tarsiidae; genus Carlito; species Carlito syrichta. Next base: position 10,646 of record NW_007246850.1, read on the forward strand.
GCCAGCTGTCTAGCCAGCTGACTTAACTAGCTCACTACCTAGCTAGCTATCTGGGTAGCCAGCTGACTTAACTAGATTGCTTAATTAGCTAGTCAGCTAGCTAGCCAGCTGAATTAACTAGCTCACTACCTACCTAGCCAACTGGCTAGTCAGCTGACTTAACTCACTGACTTTACCAGCTAGCAAGCTGGCTAGCCTGCTGACTTAATTAGCTAGTTACCTGGCTAGCGGGATGGGTAGCCAGCTGACTTAACTAGATTAGTTAACTAGCTAGCCAGCTGTCTAGCCAGCAGACTTAACTGGCTAGATACCTAGCTAACCAGTTGCCTAGCCACTTGAATTAATTAGCTGACTTAATCAGCTAGCA
>NW_007246851.1:0-726 GCF_000164805.1 Carlito syrichta
AAATCATCTAATACCGTTTTTAAGTTTCTATATTTGTTTCAGAAACATTACCTTACAGTTAATTTGTTCAAATCAGGATACAAAAAACATCTATGCTTGCATTTGCTTGTTGTCTTTTAAGTCTTTTTAATTCTCTTCATTTTCTCTTCTCTAATACCATTAATTTGTTAGAGAAATTTGTTATTTAACTTTTCTGTCCTCTGTATTTCTTGTCATTTGGTTTTCAATCTAGAAACTTGATTCGGTTCTGGTTGTATTTTTTCTTCTAGTCAAAAATCCATCACAGGTGGTGCTGTGTACTTCCTGGCGTGTCACAGCAGGGGGCACACCACGCCTGGGTGTCCTGCATTTAGTGCAGCTAAGACTAATCAGCACGTTCAGTGTCCCGCATTTAGTGCAGCTAAGACTAATCAGCATGTTCTTTGACGTTCAGTGGTGTCAGCCTGACCCCTCATCAATCCCCCATTGACGATAGCTGTTCTTAGATCTATCTCTGTGTTAGGGATTGCATGATAGTGATTTTCTACTTCTGTCCTTTCTTCTGTGTTTATTAGCTGGGCTTCTTCCATTAAAAAACAAACAACAGCAACCAAAAAACCTTTCCCCTCATTAGCTATGTTATAGCCCTTTTTATCATAAAACAATTTGTAGCACGCATTTGTAGAGAAAAGACAAAAGTAACTGACTTTTCTCCTTTATTTGTCATATACAGAGTAGTGACTTTGT
>NW_007246851.1:2033-3089 GCF_000164805.1 Carlito syrichta
ATTCGGGCGTGGTAGCGCATGCCTGTAATTCCGGCTACTCGGAAGGCTGAGGCGGAAGGATCGCCGGAGCCCAGCAGGTCGAGGTTGCGGTGGCCGGGAGCGGCCACTGCACTCCAGTCTGGGTGACAGAGTGAGACTCCAACTCAAAAAAAAAAAAAAAAAACCTATCTGAACTTCCTCTAATGGAGATCACAAGAGCTTAACTCCAAAGATGACCTCCTATATTCTGAGGAAAGGAACATCCTTATCCTCAAAGACATCAAGACACCAAGAAGAATCTGAACCAATAGACCTTGTTGGTTCAGACTCCCCAATTTATTACCATCCAATCACACCCTTTTGTCCTTCAATCATATTTCTTTACAACGATCCATTTCTTCAGGTTCTGTTTTCAGAGAATCTATGTGAAAACAAATGATAACTATTTTTACCTAGCAAGAGGTAACACTATAAATATTGTTCTGCATTTTTCTTTTTTTTTTTACTTAACAATATATTTTGATGATCATTCCACGTCATTTTATAGAGATGTCATTCCTCTTTACAGCTGCATATTGCTCCATTGTGTGGAGGTAGATGAATTATTTTTGATGTTTTTGGTACAAATTTTGCATTAGTTCTCATGTTATTATCTGTTGAATGATGTGATAAACTACATATTCTAGAAAGGTTATGATCAAACCATAACTCCTAGTAATTTACCTAAATGTAATAAAGACAATACAAATATTGGGGGGAAAGTGCAAACTCTCAACTAAACATAGTTGTTTGAAGTTACCCTATGTGAGAAAGGAAAAAAATATGGTGGGTGGAAAAGCTAGCCTGAAATGATCAATTACCTAACTTTTTTTTTTTTTTGAGTTGGAGTTTCACTCCGTTGCTCAGACTGGAGTGCAGTGGCCGCTCCTGGCCGCCGCAGCCTCGACCCACTGGGCTCCAGGGATCCTTCCACCTCAAGCTTCCGAGTAGCCGGAATTACAGGCGCGTTACCATGCCTGGCTCATTTTTGATTTATTGTAGAGATGAGGTCTCGCCAAGTTGCCCAGGCGGGTCTCA
>NW_007246851.1:3616-40052 GCF_000164805.1 Carlito syrichta
TTTCCCCCCCCCCCCCCCCCCCTTTTTTTTTTGAGTCTGGGTCTCACTCTGTCATCCAGGCTGGAGTGCAGTGGCAAGATCACAGGTCACCACAACCTCGACCTCCTGGGCTCAGGTGATCCTCCTGCTTCAGCCTCCCTTGTAGCTGGGACAACAAGCATGCACCACCATGGCCAGCTAAGTTTTTTATTTTTTTGTAAAGATGAAATTTTGCTATTCTGCCCAGGCTGGTCTCAAACTCCTGGGCTCAAGTAATCCTTCCACCTCGGCCTCCCCAAATGCTGAGATTACAGGGATTTTTATAGACAGGGTCTCACTCTGTCATGCAGGCTGGAGTACAGTGGTGTGATCATAGCTCACTGCAGCCTTGGACTCTTGGGCTCAAAATCCTCCCAGAATGGAACCTGTTTCTGAGCTGTCCTCAGCTCTACACTCAACCTCACTGGTGTCATGATGGTGGAACCTCCATGGGACCTTGTAAGAAGTTGCTGGAGGGCCTGGCATGGTGGCTCAAGCCTGTAATCTCAGCACTTTGGGAGGCCGAGGCAAGAGGATTGCTTGAGCTCGGGGGTTCGAAACTAGTCTGGGCAACTTGGTGAGACCTCGTCTCTATGATAAATCAAAAAATAAGCCAGGCGTGGTAGCACACACCTGTAGTTCAGCTGCTTGGAAGGCTGAGGCAGAAGGATGCCTCAGCCCAGCAGGTTGATGCTGGAGTGACTGTGAGCGTGCCACTGCACTCTAGTCTGGGCGACAGAGTGAGACTCCGACTCAAAAAAAAAAGTTGCTGGAAAAGCCAGAACCTCTGCTCATCCATGTAGGCTGGGGGCAAGCAAAGGTCTCCTCTTGTCAGCCGGCTTCAGTGTGGGCTCCTTGCTCTACAACTGTGGCAGGGAGGTCACAAGGAATGTCTGTGACTTACTCTGTGACTGCAACAGCAGGCGGGTGGCAGGACTTGGAAAGGGCTGCTTCTGGTGGCGGCTGCCGGGCCATTGACGCAGGTTCCGCCAAGCCGTCATGGAGTGGAGCCACCACGCCTGGCCTGTATCATGCTATTAACATAGTACTTCACATACAGTAAACATTAACCATATTTACATGAAAGGAAGAAGGTGTTTCATGCAAACTCCTCTTTCTCCACCATTGGCTAATATCATTATCTGTAGAGAATGAATGAATGAATGAATGTTGACCTTTCTAGAACTGTAGATGCACTACTGCTTGAAGGCCAAGAGGTGAAGTAGATCTCTTCAGCTCTCTTCCTGTTGAATGATACTGTGGTTTCCCTGACTACTAAAAGTTGGCTAGCTAGCAAATTTGTTTAAAGTCTGAAAACCAAAATGCCTTCACAGGAAAGGCAGGGAGAAAAATTCTCCTCAACATGCCTTCTCTAGTACCAGGAAAGCCTGATAAATATGCATGTCAGTATCAATGATATCCTGTAAATATACACGGAGAAGCAGTGAAAATTATGTATACTGATAGCACTAACTTGTGGCTGGATCAAGTACAACCCGTGCCCATTTCATCCTATCCGATGCTAGCTGCGTGATTTTCAGTGGCGCACGTCTGAATGCCAGCAATTGCCTTTTAGATGCAGAGTTTCTTGCACTGATAAGGAAAAACTGCTGAAGTCATGAGGCTGCTCCAGGCAGAGCCCTCATGTGAGTCACATGAAAGCTCCACACTGCTGACCTTCGGCAAAAAGGGAGTGAAGGAGGACAGGAGAGGCAGAGGGGAAGAGGTTCAAGTGCAGGTTTTCTCCCTGAACCCAGAAGATTATGGGTCAGGAGCTGTGTGCAAAGACCGTGCAGCCTGGATGCAGCTGCTACCACTGTTCGGAGCGAGGCGAGGCGCACAGCTGTCGGAGTCAACCTGAGACCACGGAGGCTGCGGTCGAGGTATTTGTATCCCAGGAGAAGCATCTTTCTCTATCGATAAACCCAGGAGTTCAGACACTCCCTTTTCATAGCAGGGTCGGATTCCTCTGCGGTAGGTCTAAACCAATAAAAAGAAAATTCTATTAAAGTCACAGAGAATTTATGGCTGCAGTTATCAAATGGAGGGATTTTCTTGTAAACCAAAAGGGAAAAATAATTCTTGGCTTTGGGCTGCACGAAAGTCAGTGGACTAGAAGTGGAGAAAGTGGTTCTTTTCTTGGAATCTCTGAGGTACTAAATTACAGGACCGAACCTTAAAAGGCAAGCTGCAGTTTGGGTTGGTTTGCTGTGGATTCAAAACTTCAACAATGGAGCTGATGATTATTAGCAATGCCGTACTAGATCATTCCCCTAAACAATAAACTAAGTGGACATGAAAAAAAACCTGAGCTGAACAAGAAGGGAGGGAGGGAGGGAGGAAGGAAGGAAGGAAGGAAGCAAGGAAGGAAGGAAGGAAGGAAGGAAGGAAGGAAGGAAACATTAAAGAGATTTGGGTTAACCTAAGTGTCGAAGACATATTTTTAGGTGAACAAAAAATGTGTTATTTCAGCCGTTAACACCATTATGGTCTTTCTAAGGGATCTGACTTGCAAGAAACGTACCTTTAGGGGGTGTAGGAAGCTTAGAAAACATTTGAAGAGTGAAAATCCGCAAATAAAGAAAAACCATGGTTTTGCCAGGCACTGACTCTTGACTTTGTATGTATTTTATTTCTCTTTTTCTCTAGTTAACAGACCTAAAAGAAGCATCCTGTTCTGTGACTTCATTTCACCCCAGGAGACTTCAGGCTGTCAGTGCCCAGAGGTTCAAGAGTAAAAGGCCATGGAGTAACAGCGATTGTTTCCAGGAAGAGGATCTGAGGCAGGGTTTTCAGTGGGTGAGTGAGCAGCTGATGTTGATCAGGATGAATTTAATGTGTGCCTGTCTAGGAAGGCCAGCCCTTACTTCCAGAGCAATTATTGGGCAAGCCTTCCCAAGTACCTCCAGCAATGTTAATTTCCCTGGGGAAAAGGTCAACACTCAAAAAAGTGCTCTTTCTCTCTTCCCCATCTCTTACCCATGCCCCTCCCCCCATTTCCCCAAAGCAGAGGAAGAGCCTCCCTTTTGGGGCAGCCTCGTCTTACTTGAACTTGGAGAAGCTGGGTGAAGGTTCTTATGCTACAGTTTACAAGGGGATTAGCAGGTGAGTGACTCATGGCCCAGAGATGACAGTCCCACCTCCCTCAGTGTGTTCTGAGACATCCCAGAAGTTCACAGCATCCAGGACCTGTGCAAGACACTGTGGCCAACAGGGAGAGAGACAGCATGATTTAAATAGCCTGAAAGAAAAACAAACCTGCCCTGCCCTAATTAAAGTCAGCCCACTCGAAAGCTTATCAGCTTTTTCTCTCTTTTATTCAATTCAAAGAATTAGAAGAAAATAGACTTTCTTTCCTAACAATTACCACTCTTCAGGCTGGTGGGAAGCAGAGGTAGTAAAGTGTCTCTAAAGGGCTTTTTATGTCCCTCCCTAATCACGATGACAGAAATTTGCGGTGACAATCTGAGTTTGCTGCTTCATTTTTCTACCTCCCAAAGTGCTGAGATTACAAGCACGAGCCACTGCTCCAGGCCTATTACTTTTTCTATACTATAATAATTATTATTTGCTAGGCACTATTTTAGCCAATAGGGGTACATTGAGGAGGAGATTGATATCCCTACTCTTATGAAGGGTACATTCTAGTGGGAGCGAGATAAACAATAAACAAATTAGCAAGACACTGAGTTTGTCAAAGGGTGAACAGTTCTAGAATCTAAAAGTTGAAAAGAATAAAACAGGGAAGGGAGATAGGGAGAGCCAGAGTGGGGTAGTAGGTTACAGTTTTAAATAGAGTGATAAGGGAACGCCTCCCGGGAGAACACACCTGAACAGAGAATCTGATGCGAGAGGAGCAGCTGTGTGCATGAACAGGGGAAGGTGGCTCCAGGCAGAGGGAACAGCAAGTCAAAAGTCCCTGAGGCAGGAACAGCCCTGGCATTGGAGGGGGACAGTGGAAGGAGATGAGGACAGGGAGGAGCTGTGTGTAGGTTTGCGGGGTCAGGGAGAGAGTTGTACAGGGTCTTGTATGATGACAGTTCCAGGGGCTGTTGTGAGTACAGGATATTTGGATTAGAAAACCTGAGTGCAAAGATGTTAATGATTCTCTCATTTAGAGTTTTCATGTATTCTAAATATATTCTAAAGCTACAATAATTAAAACCACACAGCAAGAGTATAAGAAAAGACAGATCAAAGAAACGTGATTTTTAAAACTTTAGAATAGTCAGGTATGGTGGTTCATGCCTATAATCCCAGCACTTTGGGAGGCTGAGGCAGGAGACTCGCTTAAGGCCAAAAGTTTGGGAACAGCCTAGACAATATAGCGAGACCTTGTCTTTACAAAAAGTAAAAAATTAGCTGGGTGTGAAAGGATCACTTGAGCCCAAAAGGTCAAGGCTGCAATGAGCTGGGAAGATGCCATTGCCCTCTAGCCTGGGCAACAGAGTGAGACCCTGATTCAAAACAACAACAAAACCAAAAAAACCATCAAAAGTTGAATAAAATAGTCACAAATCCAAGTATTAGTGAGATCTAATATATAATCATGGTGGCATTTCAAATCATCAGGGAAAAGAAGAAAATTCAATAAACAGAGTTGGAACAATTGTTAGCCATTTTGAAAAAGTGAATATACACTATGAATTCCCAATGAATTGAGGAGTTAAATGAAAAAGAAAGCTTACAAGAACTAGAAGAAAAGATAAGTGAATTCTGGGTAACCTTTGGGCCAGAAAGGTCTGTCTATGCAAAACTCTCAAGTTAGAACCCACAAGGGAAAATCAGAAGCATCCATGTGCCATCTACCCAAGTATGTTTCAGGGAGTCTCAATTCTGAGAAACCTTGTTAGATGTTTCATTGAAAACAGTTACTATGGCCAAATCCATATGGAGAACCCTAGGATAAAATCAAATGAGAGTCTTTATTGCAGGTGCTTTCAGCATTTAAAAATGGTAATGTAAGCCCGGCTTGGTGGCTCAGCCTGTAATCCCGCACCTGGGAGGCTGAGTGGATTGCCTGAGCCTGCGGGTTTGAGACCCGCCTGGGCAATTTGGCGAGACCTCATCTCTACAATAAATCACAATGAGCCGGGCATGGTAGCACGCGCCTGTAGTTCCAGCTACTCGGAAGGCTGAGGCGGACGGATTGCCGGAGCCCAGCAGGTCGAGGCTGCGGTGGCCGGGAGCGGCCACTGCGCTCCAGTCTGGGCGACAGAGTGAGACTCCAACTCAAAAAGAAAAAAAAATGGTAATGTATATTACGACTAAGAAACATTAAGATTAAGAAAGTATAAAGCATTTTCTAAACATAATTGGCCAGAAATTTTGGGGGTCAGGTGAGGGGAGAATTTCACAGAGCAGTAATCTGAGTAACACACGTTGGAAATACTGACATCATAAATTTTTCTATAATGGATATATATCACTTTAGTAAAGAGAAAAATGCTTTGGAATAGATAGACAGATAGATAAAAGTTTATTTTTATTTTTTTATTTTTTTTTTTGAGTTGGGGGTCTCACTCTGTCACCCAGACTGTAGTGCAGTGGCCGCTCCTGGCCACCGCAGCCTCGACCTGCTGGGCTCTGGCGATCCTTCCCCCTCAACCTTCCAAGTAGCTGGAACTACAGGCGCACGCTACCACGCCCGGCTAATTTTTTGATTTATTGTAGAGATGAGGTCTTGCCAAGTTGCCCAGGCGGGTCTCGAACCCACAGTCTCAGGCAATCCACTCACCTCAGCCTCCCAAGGTGCGGGATTACGGGCTGAGCCACCAAGCCCAGCTGATAAAAGTTTATTTTAAGAAAATTGTAAATTCACATGCTGAAACCTATTTTTGAAAGACAACTTTTGTTAAGCCATCTTTAGTGTAATTGGTTCAATAAGTATATGCCGCTCATTCCTTCTTTTCTAGAATAAATGGACAACTCGTGGCTTTAAAAGTCATCAGCATGAATGCAGAGGAAGGAGTCCCATTCACAGCCATCAGAGAAGGTAAGAACAGTAAAAATGGACCCAACAGACCTGTTTTGAGTCCTTGACTTGGTAAAAAACGCATTGTGCATATCCATTCAGCATCTATTTTTGACACATCGAGAATATTATAATTACAATGTTATATTATAAACATAATATAACATGTAATAATAGATTATGGTTACAATTTTATTCTTCATACATACTTTTCAAGAGCATTTATACTATTTTATTATTTATTCTTGAGGAAATTAAGATTGAAAATGATTATATCACTTGACCAAAAGCATGAACTCTGTGAGTAATTACTAATACTTTCCTCATGTTTGGCCTCATGCTAGGGCCAAGGCTATATTTATATAATGCCAGAAAATTCCAATACAGGAGAAAAAATATAATCACATGAATTCTTAGTGGGAAATGTGCCTGAACATAACATGTTGTTTAGGCAGTACTTGAAAAACTCTGGAAGGCATGCATTTTTAGTGCTGTGCCTATATTTTTTTCTGTGCCCCAGATAGTATGGCAGATGGGTGAGGAATCTGGTGTGAACTTAGGTTTCCACCACATGACTTCAGTACAATATGGTATGATGTTGGGTGGATTCCTTTGCCTACTTAAGACTCAGTTTATTGCACAAAGAAGAAAATAATAGTACCTATTTTGTGAGTTGTTATGAGAATTAAACGAGAATATACCCATCAACTATCACAAAGTCCATTTTCAGAGTTCAACAAATGACTATTATTATTTCATTCTTCTTTCTCCTGGAGATGTCTTGTTCACCATTAAGACAACTAATAATTTATAATATAAAAATCAAATCCTGAGCAACATAATGATATCTCATCTCTACAAAACTTTTTTAAAAAATTAACTAGGCATGGTGGCATGCACCTCTAGTCCCAGCTACTTCGGAGGTTGAGGCGGGAGGATTGCTTGAGCCCAGGACATGGAGGCTGCGATGAGCCATGATTGTGATCATGCCACTGCACTCCAGCCTGGGTGGCAGAGTGAGACACTAACTCAAAACAAAACAAAACAAAAAATCAAGAAGCCAACAGAGTAAAAATTAATCATTAAAACTACAATTTATTAACCCTTATGACATAAGCCATTTGAAACAAGAGGATGATGGGATTGCTGTCGATTTCAGCAAAAACCTGGAGAAGGGGCACTTCTCTGGTCTTATTTTCTCACCTTTTAAACTGTGTATCTTTCCTTCCTTACTGGGCATTCTAGATGCAAGTGTATTACTGGGTATGATGAAGGGTGAGAAGAGAAAGTCCTGCTCTTTGTTCTAAGTCACTTTCAATCTCTGCAGTGCAGATGATTCAAGTCATAACAAGTCTATCAAGGACATTGTAAACTGAGAACATGCTCATCTCAGTGCGGCTGATGGCATCAGTAGATGTTGCACTGAGCTTGGAAGCATGGGTTATGCAAACAGCCATGGAGAAAGCAATTCAGAAAATGAGTTTATAACTGAATTTGATACCCTTTTCAAAAGTCTTCCAGAGCCCCTGGGAAATTATTCTGAGTATAAGTGGAATGGCCAAATGGATATCAGTGTAGACAGAGATTTATCCTGGTAGGATCAGGTGCATTCTGGGAAAGGATGGTTTAAGTGTTTAATATAATGAAAGCTGCATTTTCTAATGTAGTTATTAGTGGACCCATGAAAGAATGATCCAATTTGGAAAGAGATATGTGGATAGGTTAAAGCATGTCTCAGAACATAACAGAAATCTTTGCTTACTGCTGTTTGAGTTTGCCAATTGCTTAAGGTTGATTTTGCGCCAATTTTGCCCATAGCCACGTTTCCCAGGTTGCCATTTCACTGTAACAGAGAAAACTTTTGCCAGTTTTGCTAACAGATCGTTCTCAGCATGGTTTGGAAAAGCCGGGTCCATATTGTACTGTCTGCAAAATGTTTCTTCCATTGCATGTTTACCCAGGAATTGCCTCTGCCTTGCAGGTGTTTACAATTACATCTAGCATTCAACTGTACGCTTTCTCGGTGTGTTTTATGAACTTACCTTACTGAACTACTGAACACTTTGCTTGTATGATATTAAAAACCACAAAAAGATTTTTGACACCTTGGAGGTCATCAGGTATCCAACTTCCAACAACGAATGCTTCTTTTTCCATCAGGGTAAAAGCTTGGAGCCCTTGTTAGGTGAGCCCTCTCCCCTCAAGAAGGCACGGGGTTTCATTTGAAAACTTTGGCACAGTCCCATTTTTCCTGTAAGAACTTGAAGGATGTGAGACCAGGGAGATGGGAGGTTAAATGAGAAGGGCTGAAAGGCAAAATAAGAACAGCTGGAGTTCATTAGTTAAAATCCAGGGTCACTAGCGAGAAAGGCAGCCAAAAGCCACGTGCAGGAAGACTTGAACGAATAACACAGGCTTCTTTAACAAGTCTTGAAGCAGGAATTTCTTTTCCTGAACAGTTTGGCTGCCCTGATGGTATAGCAGTCAGAGATTTATTGAGTATGGTTTTACTACGTACACGGTCTCTCTATAGAAGTAGAATGCATGTGGCAGGTTATTGGTCTGGTCATTTGAGGTACTATTGGTTTTCATTTGATCTTAACATGTAATATTATGAAATTAGCAAAAGTATGAACAACACTGAGGGAAATAGATCTTAATACATGTGCCAGGTGCTTTTCATACCTCTTTCAATTCCTTTAACAACCTTTAGAGACAGATATTATTATTCCAATATAAAGGCATGATCAAACCAAATCTCTGATGCAAAAATTCATACACTCCCTATTACCCTCATTCTTTTGCTAATTAAAAAAAAACCAGAGGCCTTCATAGTACCTTAGAAAATTATATGTATTTTTTTAAAGTGTTTTTTATTTTCATTTTAGAGATGGTATCTTTCTCTGTTGGCCAGGCTAGAGAGTACAGTGGCACAATCACGGTTCACTGAAGCCTGGACCTCCTGAGCTCAGGCAATCCTCCTGCCTCAGCCCCCTGAGTAGCTTGGACTACAAACATGTGCTCTCTCACTCAGCTAATTTAAAACAAAATTTTTTTTTTTTTTGTAGAGACAGGGCCTTGCTATATTGCCCAGGCTGATTTCAAACTCCTGGCCTCAGCCGGGCTCAGTGGCTCAGCCTGTAACCCCGTGCCTTGGGAGGCTGAGGTGAGTGAATTGCCTGAGCCCCTGGGTTCGAGACCCGCCTGGGCAACTTGGCAAGACCTCATCTCTACAATAAATCAAAAATCAGCCAGGCGTGGTAGTGCGCACTTGTAGTTCCAGCTACTTTAAAGGCTGAGGCGGAAGGATCGCCGGAGCCCAGCAGGACGAGGCTGTGATGGCTGGGAGCGGCCACTGCACTCCAGTCTGGGCAACAGAGTGAGACTCCAACTAAAAAAAAAAAAACACAAAATCAAACTCCTGGCCTCAAATGATCCTCCTGTCTCAGCCTTCCAAATCGGTGTGATTATTGGTGTGAACCACTGTGCCTGGTCCTAGAATTATATTTTAAATGTTTATTTTTACATTTAGGAGGAAACACTTTCATTTCGACAGGCTAATGTTTTATGTCTTTACCTAAGAGCAATTTTTTTAGCTTTATTAGACAATATATCAAAATCTTAATAATGTGCATTACTTTAAATATCTTTCTTTAAGTGGTCAACTTTTGGTTTAAACCTACGACTTTCAGTCTATTAACAGCATTTTTTTTTTTTTTTTTTTTGAGTTGGAGTCTCATTCCGTTACCCAGGCTGGAGTGCCGTGGCACACTCACAGTCACTCCAGCATCAACTTGCTGGGTTCCAGTGATCCTTCTGCCTCAGTCTTCCAAGTAGCTGGAACTACAGGCACACACTACCACACCTGGCTAATTTTTTTTATCTATTGTAGAGATGAGGTCTCGCTAAGTTGCCTGAGCTGGTTTCGAACCCACAGGCTCAGGCAATCCACTTGCCTCGGCCTCCCAAAGTGTTGGGATTACAGGCTGAGCCACCGAGCCTGGCTGTTAACAGCATTTTTTATGGAAGAAGTCATTTAACTAGCCTTTGTTGAGAACCAGACATATGACATAAGCCCCCTTCCCCCATATAATCTTTTTTTAAAAACCCTTACACCAACTCTATATAGTAAAATGTGTTACTTTTATTGTGTAGATAAAGGAATCTCTGCCTCAGAAAGGTCACTGAACTAATAATCTAGAGTAGTCAGGTGTTAGAATCCGTATCAATTCTATTTAAAATCCTTTCTACTTTATTATGATGAATTTGGAAATGCTTAGATCAAGTATTTACTCTTTAGCTGCAGTAAAAATAAAAGTAGAAATCTGTTTTCATAATACATTTTGTATATACTTATTTTTTTTTTTTGAGTTGGAGTCTCACTCTGTCGCCTAGACTGGAGTACAGTGGCATGCTCCCGGCCATCGCAGCCTCTACCTGCTGGGCTCTGGTGATCCTTCCACCTCAGCCTTCCACGTAGTCAGAGCTACAGGGGTGCACTATCACACCTAGCTCAATGTTTTAATTTATTGTAAAGACAAGGTTTCACCAAGTTGCCCAGGTGGGTCTTGAACCCGCAGACTCAGGCAATCCACTTGCTTCAGCCTCCCAAAGTGCTAGGATTACAGGCTGAGCCACCAAGCCTGGTTTGTAAACACTTCAAGGAAAATACAGCAGGAATATTTTAGAGAAAATAATATACCATATTGTATACTCAGCAATTCTGATTTTATCATTGATTCTGCAATGCCAGTAACTGCAGAGTTTAAATTAGAAACAGTTTCAGTTGAGAAACTTTTAAGATCATACTCTAGTAGAAAAACATTACACAGTAATTTTTCCCAATCCATATATGAGAAAACAGAGTCAAAAATAGGCTAAGGAACCTCCCTGAGGTCATGCCATGAGACAGAGAGGAGCCTGATTAGAGCTCCCTGGTTCACTGGTCACCAAGTCGCCCGGGCTCCAGGTGGCCTGGTTGACAAGAAGTTCATCATTGAACACAGATAAATCACATCACAAACATAGCAATTCACACCACTCCATCTTTATAAAACAAAATAATGCCAGGACAATGGTATGTGATTGGAACTACAATTCCAATGAAATCAAGACAGTAACTACTTATCTGACATTTGTCTTAATGTTTCTCTAAATAAATTTAGACAAATTTAGATTTGTCTAGATTATTTCTTTTCTTGAAATGTATAACTTGACTTATTGACTTGATTTGTGACTCCCAGGTCAGAGAAAATGTAACATCGAGAACTACAAACCCTTTATTATTCAATATCCATGAGGGTTGGGGATGGCTCCATTATTGATTCCCATGTCAACTCATGACAACTGGTCTGGTCTTAACTGAATCACCAGCATCTCGTGAACACCATATGTTAGGCCTGTGCTGATACTGGAGTTGCAAAGACAGAACAGGTTCCATCTATGCCCTCAGGGAGTTGACATCCTCGTGAGGGCTTTGACTGCCAGCCGTGCACTAGATCCAGCCATGTCCTGGGACTCTGAGAGGCAGCCTGGCTCTTTCTTGTCATCATTGTCTTCTTCTGAATTAAAGCAGAACAGGGTAGAGTAACAACAACACGTTACTCACACCTGTAATCCCAGTATTTTGGGAGGCTGAGGTGAGAGGATTGCCTGAGTCCATGAGTTTAAGACCAGCCCGGGCAACTTGGTGAGACCTTGTCTCTACAATAAATCAAAAAATTAGCTGGACACAGTGGCATGACCTGTAGTTCCAGCTCCTTGGAAGGCGGAGGCTGAAGGATTGCCTGAGCCCAGTTGAGGCTTTGGTAGTCATGATTGTGCCGCTGTATTCCAGTATGGGTGACACTGACTCAAAAAAACAAACAAACAAAAACCATTATGACCCATTGCACTTGCAAAGCATCAATTTTCCTGAAATTTTACTAAACTACAAACCCCAATGAAATTAACAAAATCAAGAGATTAAATATTTTTTATCACTGTGAGATGAATGTGATTATTTTTCCTAAATTATTAAATATCTTACATATATAAGAATCAGATTAAATTTTATTTAAAGTCCCACCTGTTAGCCATACTACATACCTTTTGGATATTTAAATAAAGAAAGTACTTTACATTTTTTAAACGAAGGGAATAAAGATCAATCATGGGTCCTTTTTCCTAATCTTTGTGATTGTGTTGTTTTCTTCATTTTGGGGGACACTCTTGGTATTTTTAGGATCATACTAAGTTAATTTATGTGAAATTCTTATAACAATGCCTGACATGTCTTAAATTCTCGATGAGGTTAGTTATCATCATCTTCATTATTCTAAAATTATTTTAGAAGCAGTCAAAGAAATTCCACTGGGAATTGTCTGGAGATTTCAAGACCTCCCATTTATTTTTGTGTCTTTTCTTTGAAGAAAAACAAAAATAAGTATACTTGGGATATGTGAATTATATAAAACTATGATTTTTATGAGAGTCTGAATGCTGATTTTAGGTTCTTTCCCCTTCTCAGTCTTTTGTGTCCCCCCAGCTATTTAGTCTGCAGAATAGACACCACATCCTGCTGTGAAGCTTGTGAGACATCTTTGGAATTAGAAGAAAAAAAGACCTTTTTTTCCTGGGTTTCAGACCCACACGACTGAGGCTGTAAGCATTTTAGATCCCTCTGGTGGATGGACCAAATGATATACCAACAAGACGATGAGATAAATGCTTTACACATGATCTGCTCTTTCATCTAAATTCCCTAGTCATTACTCAGCAAAATTCACAGTTTTCACAGGACTATTTCAGCAGTTCTGGGGCATTAGAAAAGCAGTAATAGTCTTGGACATAAAAGCACACAACATTTATAATTTAATGAGGGAGACAACTAAAAGAAACAAGGACTGGGTGCAGTGGCTCATGCCTGTAATCCCAGTATTTTGGGAGACTGAGGCAGAAGGATCGCCTGAGGCTGGGAGGTCGAGACTGCGGTGAGCCATGATTGTGCTGTTGCACTCCAAGCTGGGTGACAGAACAAGACTCTGACTCAAAAAAAAGAAAGAAAAAAGGAAACAGGGAATAAAGGCATCTTCAACAGAAACACCCTTTACCAACCAACAATACAATATTATGCATATATAATACATATGCAAATGATATTAAGTCATTAGTGACCACTAATTCAAAAGTAAGTGTTTAATTGCGTGCCCTTGTTGTAGGCACTGAGGATACAGGAATAAGCAAAAAGAACATAAATCTTTCTCTCAAGGAAGTTTGTATTCTCAAGGATGGAGACAGACACTAAATAGATCTAGAATATGTCAAGGGGTGCTAAAAAGTGCTGTGGAAAAAAATAAGGCAGGGCCCAGGGACAGAGGGTCCCTGGGGTGGGGTGGAGGGCTGCTAGAATGGTCAAGGAAGCCTATGCCTGCCTGGGTCATTTGGGCAGAGACCAGAAGTGCACATGGGAGGAGGCATGGAGAGTGGGATTGAGGGTTACAGTCGGAGAAGCAGGAAGGCAGAAGACCCTGGAGTGGAGACATACTTGGAAATGTCTAAGAAACAGCAAGGAGGCCAATGTAGCCAGAGCCAGGTGACCAAGAATGGGAGTGAGAGTGGGGGACAGGTCATAGTGGAGCATGACCAGGTGCAGCAGGGTGGGTGGGCCATCACCAGTCCTTTGGATTTACTGTAAGATGAGAGGTCACTGGAGGGTCTGGGACTGGGAGGGACATGGCCTGACTTTCTTTTGAGAAGGAGGGCAGTGTCTGGCTGTCCTGTGAAGAAGAGACCATAGGGAGGAAAGGTGGAAGCAGGAAGACAGTGAGGAGACTTCTGCGATAATTCAGCCAACATAGGCTGGTGGCTTGGCCAAGGATGGGAGCAGAAGCTATGGCAAGAAAGAGAGGTTCTGAACATGTGTTGAAGATGATGCCAGTAGATGTGTGAATGGGTTGGATGAGGGCCTGAGAAAGAGTTGAGAGGAACCGCTATTGACTAGTAGCGAACCTCCAGAAAATAGATGCATGGTTTGAAGATTTCTGCAAAGAAATTGGGGTTGTAGATTGAAGATAAAACTAATAGAAACATAAGTGAGCAACAGAGAAATGCAAGACAAACACTTTTCCTATTCCTGAAAGTATCAAGAAAACTAGATGGAGTAAGGAGTTATACCCACTGCTGTTAGCAGTGAGCCTCATCCCAAGTGGATCTTGTTCTTTGAGCATTTTAGCAAATGGTAGTATGAAGCCATCATGATTAGCTAAACATGCTGTCATGAATTAGAAGTATCAGGAGTTTTAGTAATATGTTTAAGTGAGACTAAAATAAAATTAAAAATAAAATTAAAATATTTTAGCAATATCCTTAGCAATTTCAGCTCTACCATATCCTTTCAAAATCTAATTTTGGCTAAGTGCAGTGACTCACACCTGTCATCCCAGCACAATGGGAGGCAAGAGGATCCCTTGAGACCAGGAGTTTGAGACCAGCATGAGCAGCATAGGGACACCCTGTCTCAATTTAAAAATAAAATAAAATAAAATCTAATTTTGGTGTATGCTTTGTAACATGGAATGGGGCAGGGGGCAGGAGAGAGAAAATTTAGAAAATAATTTGTAAATAAAAACACACATAAAATACAAGCATTCTCAACTAATGGTCAGAAGTCAATACTGTAAATATGGAAGGTGGTAAAAACTCCAGTGGAAACATACCATAAACAAAACTTTAAGATTGGGAGTGGGGATTTAATGGAGTTCAGGATGAAAGGCAGGGGCAGGAAGTTGATGGCAGGGCTATTAATTCTAATTTGCATCCTCATATCTGATTCCATTCTCATATCAGCCCTGTGAAGTCAAGTCAGAATGAGTTGAGACTTGGGTTGAGATGCTCTCCAGATCTTGCTCAGATAGGAGGTGACAGGGCCAGCATTCATATCAGGGCTTCTGGCTCTGCAGACAGTTCTCCCTTAAGACACTCAATAAATATGTTTGATAAATTAAGTGCTCACTCTTGGCTGAGTGTTGTACTAGGTGGTGTGGCAGTGTCTCAAAAAAGAGGGAAAGTCACTCCCTCTGTTCACGTGAGCTTTCAGTCTCAACCAGGGAGATTAAACAGATGCCTGAGAAACTGTTTATTCCACTTACAAAGCAACACACTTGCAAAAGTGCAATAATAAATTTAGTTCATAAGGACTCTGGGGGCAAAAAGTAAAAATTAGAGCATTCGTCATTAAAGCAGGGTTAACAGTTACAACAGAGCTCAGCTGAAATGGATTTAAGTAAAGGAGGAAATTCACTGACTTGCAAGGCACTAACAATGTCACCAGAAAGCCATGTCTGTGCATTACCTAACACTGGTTTGCTGTGCCTTCCTTTTATTCCCAGGTATGCTGTCACCAGGTGTTGGTCATGTGACCCCAGCAACTCCTGGCTAAATCCCACAAGTTTAGTCCTCACAGTAGAAAACACCTATTTTGCCACCAGCAAAGTAGGGATCTCTCAGACTTGGGTTTTGTGTGGGTCTCTGCACTAGTCACTGTGGCTAGGGATGTGCTGTGTTCTTATTGGCCAGTCCCAGGTCACATACTCACTATTGGGTAGAGGCAGGATCAGCCCCTCCAGAATAGCATGGACTGAGTAAGCAGGGAGTTGATTCCCCAGAGAAAAAACAGAAGTATCCCTACTACAAGCAAGAATGGCGGTCAGGCAGGCAAAACAACAGAGATTCATTAAGTGTTAAGACCCCTGAAGGAAATAACTCTGTTCTCAAATCTAAGGGAGTATTTGAGCTTGTTTGCTTTTAATCCTACAGAATTCTACACTGGGAGTGAGTTGGTGCAGGAAGCTCATGACATGCAGGCATAACCTACAGAACACTGATGTGAGCTTTTATTCTTAACTCTTCGTCTTAAAGACACCATTTCCTCATGCAGAGATGCCCTGAGCTGAGACTCATTGTCTCCTTGTGTCTTTTCTAGTCTTTGCCCTCCTGAAGCCAGGTGTCTTTCTATCTCTGGAACCCCCAATGACAACCTTTGAAGTCCCTTCCCTCCCACTTCTGACCTTTTGTGGTGGCTTCTCCTCCTTCAAGCTGCATTTAGTGACCTAATAACAACCTGTTACTGAAGAGAGGGAGACAGTCCTCAGCCCTCTCCACTTATAACTCTGGGCTCCCCAAGTTCGGCACTCGCCTCTCTACAAGTTTACGCTTTCTCCTTTCACAGGGTAGCTTATTACGTTATCCATTTCACTGATTAAGGCTCAATCAGTTACTTTTGGAGTTTCCAGGTTTTCTTGCACATGCTAATTCAAAGTATACTTAGCTACCTTATTCTTTGACCTTGGTTTTCTTATACCTATGCTGTTTAACAACCCCTGCCCCATTTCCTGCTATAATGTATCATAGGTTTGATGATGATGATTATATTTTCTGGATAACTTTGGTAATTGTCTTTGCTTCTTCTGCTAGCCATTTGGTGGTTTCTGCTAGTCCATTTTGGTGCTGTATCACCCAAGTGTTGAAAATGTCTTTTTTACCTATAAAAGAGTGCTGCTTCAAATCTTGTGTCATATGTTTTCTTGGACAAGTACAATCCTTAAAAGTATAAGATACAGTTTTAATTCTCATCATGTATACAATATCTGGCAGATTACATGTTTCCTATCTCATTCCATTTTAGTCTCATGTACTAGCAACTTTCTTTTTTCTCCTCACAAAAATTCTTACATTAACTGCCTCCTCAAGAACCCATCACAAAGTTTGTTAGACATGTGGACACAATAGTGATGCTTTAGCTGTGCAATAAAATAACAAAATAAGGTTTGCATTATCTTTAAGAAAGTCTTTCCACTATTATGTTTCAATAATTCTTCACTCCATGCTCTTATCCCTGCCTCCCATCAGCCACACCCACCCACCTATGGACCCGTGTGGTACTTGGGATTTGGGAGACTGGTTACACATTGCAAAGTCCTGCCCTAGAAAGCAAGGCAGTCCATCTCCTGCGGATGGCCGATGGCCATTATCTGTACAGGCCTCGGTGCCTGCAGCCCTGAGCAGGGAGGACAGGATTCCCAGAGGACAACCTTCTCAAAGTGCTTGAGTGCAGTGCTTTTGATGAAATTGATTATGTAAATGGAAACATACTTTTCGCAACCACTCTAGCCTGTAAGAGGAATAAGTTGTATAAATGCAATAATTTGCCATTCTTGCAATAATGAAGGTCCTTTGTACTTTTAAATATTCTTTTGCAGTAAGAGTTTTTTTATCCATCAGTAAAAGACCAGAATGCTTGTTTTGATGTCTTTAAAGCAGCACTTTCGTGATCAATGATTGATTTAACATTTTGTTTAATTTTTCTAGCTTCCCTCCTGAAGGGTTTGAAACATGCCAACATTGTGCTTCTGCACGACATAATCCACACCAAGGAGACACTGACTTTTGTTTTTGAATACATGGTGAGTTGCTCCAGCATTTTACAACGCATGGGGGGGAAAGCCTGGTGCTTATATAACGAATCTGTTAATATTTTATGACATGATAAAACTTTCATTACAATGTGGAAGGTATCATGAAAATTGTCATTACTGGGATTAGTCAACCTTACTGTTCTCACATCCATCTTTAGTTCTGCTTCTTTACCTACTATTTTTGCTATACCTTTCCCCCTCATCAGCAATAAATAAGGATTCTAAGTTTGCTTCCTAATAAACTTTTTATTTTATTTTTTTATTTTTGGAGACAGGGTTGCTCAGGCTGGAGGGCAGTGATTGATCATAGCCCACTGCAGCCTCAAACATCTGGGCTCAAGCCATCCTCCTGCCTCAGCTTCCCGAGTAACTGGGACTACAGGCATCACTATGCCTGGATAATTTTTTATTTTCTATTTTTATTTTTTTGAGTCAGAGTTTCAGTTACCCAGGCTGTTGCCCAGGTTGGAGTGCAGTGGCACAATCATGACTCACCAAGGCCTCAGCCTCCTGGGCTCAGGCAATCCTTCCACCTCAACCTCCTGAGTAGTTGAGACTACAAACACCTGTCTCCATGCCCGGCTAATTTTTAAATTTTTTTGTAGAAATAAAGTCTTGGTATTTTGCCTAGGCTGGTCTCAAACCTTTGGGCTGAAGTAATCCTCCTGTCTTAGCTCCCAAAGTGCTGAGATTACAGGTATGGGTCACTGGGCCCAGCCTGATTTTTTAATTTTGACACCAGGCTAATTTTTAAATTTTGTGTAGAAATGAGGTCTTGCTATGTTGTCCAGACTGATCTTGAACTCCTGGCCTCAAGCTATCCTCCTCCTCAGCCTCCTGAGTTGCATGAGCCATCTCACTCTACTTAACTTTTGCGTTTATTTTTAATCACTATCTGAGAAGAATTCAATGCTTTTTCATTGACAGTAGCAGTATAATCACAAGATATTTAAAAATTGCATACCAGCTTACTTAAGAATAACTCATTTCTTATTTTTGGAAGAAAAAATATTCAAATAAGCAGAAAGAAATCATAAGGTATGTGTACTTGACTCGCCTCCAAGGACACTTGGAGAGTGAAAAATCCTGTGTTGTCGCATTCAGTGCCAGTGGCTTAAAATGAGCATCTCTGTTTGTGCTGAGAAACAGGCTTCTTTCTAAGAGCAGCCAGTTAGAAAGACACAGTGTTTGACCTTAACAGTGGGGTCTCAGAAAACCTGGTTATGTTCCCTTTGCATCTTATTCTAAAAAATTCTGAACTTCGTCATACCTTCTAACAGTCAAGGTTGTGGTCTGCTTTGGGATAGTATCCAAGCACCACTCAATCCACTCTCTTCTCTTTCTCTGTTGTTTGTTTAGCACACAGACCTGGCCCAGTACATGTCTCAGCATCCAGGAGGGCTTCATCCTCATAATGTCAGGGTGAGTATGCAGAGAGTTGGCACCATCCTCTGGCTTGCCAGGGAGGATTTTGAAACAGACTGCATCACAAAGCAAAGTCCCATGACACTATATAAGAAGAGGGATGTCAGTGATAGTCCAGAGAAAAGCAAAATAATAATAATAATAAATAAAAATAAAAAAAGAAGAGTTGCCCCTCAAGATATAGTGCAACATCCAGCTGTTTTCTGGCAGCTTCAAGCTGTCAGTCTTCCCTATTATGCAAATGTGTCCTTAGAAGTGGAAACCATTAATGAGAATTCCATTAAAAGGGAAGAAGTGAAGATAGGCCATCATAAAATAGTATATGTTCCCTTGCTAAAAACATTTCTTCTCCCTGTCACAACTTGCTCTATTCCAGCCTCTTAAAATGGGTGTGTTGGGTAACCTGCAGTTTAAAAAAAAATTTTTTTAGAGACAAGATCTTCCCTTGTCACCCTGGCTGGAGTACAGAGGTGCAATCACAGCTCACTGCAGCCTCGACCTCCTGGGCTCAAGTGATCTCACCTCATCCACCTAAGTAGCTGGGGCTCCATGAGCCACCACACCTGGCTTTTTTTTTCTTTCTTTTTTTTTCTTTTTTTTTGTAGAGGCAGAGTCTTGCTATGTTGCCCAGGCTAGTCTTGAACTCCTGGTTTCAAGTAATTCTCCCACCTTGGCCTCCTGAAGTGCTGGGATTACAGGTGTGGGTCACCACACTCAGCCAATACCTTTCGATGGCAGATTACTGTGGTCTGTGATAAAGTTTGCATTGCCTGTTCTAGTAGCTCCTATTATATATGTGGGACTAACTTTCATTTTTCCTGCTACTGGAATAGAAATAATAATAAACTCTTAATGAGCTATAATTCTATACCTGTTATAAATTTTAGAAACATTTAAACTTCATAGTTTTTATTCTCTAAGATTTTAGTGGCATTAATTTATTGTCTCTTAAAATAACCATATGAAATTTGTATGTGATATATTTATTCATTTAACTAATATTTATTAATTCACTCATTTAAGAAGTATTTATTGAGTACTACTCAGTGCTTTTACAATTCTGGGGTTTCAATGATGGGTCAATTGTGTTTCTTATTTCCAATGAGGTTTTTAAGATAAATGAACTAAAATAGACAATGAGAAGCAAAGCACTAGGCCTGTGGTCATGCTAACGAGGAGGAAAACAGGCGCACAGTAAGGGGACTTCACCCAGTCTTGGAGGCCAGGGCTTGAAAAGAAATCTTTGAGGACAAAGGGTTGAGAAGGGTGAAAAGAATTCAAATTGCTATGTGGGGAATGGGATAGAGAACTAACTATGGAAACCGAGAAGGAGTGTCCTGTAGTGTGTTATGGACCCAGGGTAGGGTGAAGACCATTACATGATCTGCAATGAACATAGATTTAAAAAAAAAGTTTGGCCAGGCTCGGTGGCTCAGCCTATAATCCCAGCACTTTGGGAGGCCGAGGCGAGTGGATTGCCTAAGCCCACAGGTTCGTGACCTGCCCGGGCAACTTGGCGAGACCTCATCTCTCCAACAAATAAAAAATTTGGGTGTGGTAGTGCATGCCTGTAGTTCTGGCTACTTGGAAGGCTCGCCAGAGATGGATGGATTGCCAGAGCCCAGCAGGTTGACGCTGGGGTGGCTGTGAGTGTGCCACTGCATTCCAGCCTGGGCAACGGAATGAGACTCCAACTCAAAAAAAAAGTTTTATTTTGTTTTGTTTTTAAATGACAGTACTGAGCAGTTTGAATAGAGGAGCAGAGAAAGTAGACATTTGGATTGAATCAGTGTTGGGTTTTGTTTTTGTTTTTGGCAAGGTCCCATGGGTGAAGAGAGCTGCAGTGTTTTTGTTTTTTTTATTAGTCAGAGTCTCACTCTGTTGCCTAGACTGGAGTGCAATGACACATGGCTACCCAGCCTTGACCTGCTGGGCTCAGGAGATCCTTCTGCCTCAGCCTTCCAAGTAGCTGGGACTACAGTCATGCACCACCATGCCCAGATAATTTGATTTTGATTTATTGTAGAGATGAGGTCTCTCCAAGTTGTCCAGGCTAATCTCAAACCCCTGAGCTCAGACAATCTTCTCACCTCTGCCTCCCACAGTTCTGAGATTACAGGCGTGAACCTCTAGGCCTGGCTAGAGCAGCAGTTTTGTCGACATATGAAAGGAAAGGACAGTAGGGCAAGAGAGTCGAGGAGATTATCAAGAGAGAGTTTAAGTGACAACAGTGGCTTCTAGACTGTGTCTAACCAGAGAGAAGGAAGTGAAGATAAGCAAATTGCTAATAGTTACAGAGATAGTGGTGTTGGCTAAATAGAAGAACAATTGGAGAAAGAACTGGGAAAAAGTGAGAAGATTTGCAGGCTTGACTACCCTCAAGGTGCTGAATGCTTAAAGAGTAAAAAGTCGGTGGGTTCGAGACCTGCCTGGGCAACTTAGCGAGACCTCATCTCTACGATAAATCAAAAAATTAGCTGGGCATGGTAGCACGCGCCTGTGGTTCCAGTCACTTGGAAGGCTGAGGTGGAAGGATCGCCTGAGCCCAGCAGGTCGAGGCTGCAGTGGCCGGGAGCGGCCACTGCACTCCAGTCTGGGTGACAGAGTGAGACTCCAACTCAAAAAAAGAAAAAAAGAGTAAAAACACATGGAAGATTCCTGCCCTCAGCGAACTTGCAGCCAAAACGTAGAGATATGAAATACACACCAGTGCTATGATGGTACATTGGTGTATGATGCCAAAGAAGAAGCAAGACCTAGTGCTATAGACTGTGAGGGACATCAAAGATACCTTCTGTTTTAGGAGGTTTCAGATCTTAACTGACGCACACATTTCAAGAGGCTGGAATAGAACAAGGCATGACTAGGAGAGGAAGTGTTTTCAGCGAGGGAACAGAGCAGGGAGGTAGGGATGCATTCAGGGAGGAGGGCCCCAGAGTCACACATAGCCTGTCAGGATTAGCAGGGCCACGGTGTTTTCCAGTCTGTAGGTTCTGACCTGTTCCTAGATTATGAAGTCTATTGGTGGTTAGCAATCTGCAGCTTTAAAAAATAAACTAAATGGATGAGAAAAGAATAAGAAATATTAGAATGCCTACATTTAGGAAGAGTATCATTTTGTGCAACTTTTGTCCCAATTGTAACCTTGTAACCATATTTTGTGTGTGTGTGTTTTGAGTCAGGGTCTCACTCTGTTGCCCAGGCTGGAGTACAGTGGCACCATTATGGCTCACTATAGCCTCGACCTCCTGGGCTCAGGCTATCCTTCTGCCTCAGCCTTCTGAGTAACTGGGACTATAGGCCTGCACTACAATGCCTGGCTTATTTTTCTGATTTTTTTTTTTTCTTTTTGGTAGAGTCAAGGTCTTACCTAGGCTGTTCTTGAACTCCTGGGTTCAAACGATTATCCTGCTTTGGCTTCCCAAAGTGCTGGGGTTATAGGCATGAGCCACTGCGCCTGACCGTAGCCGTACTTATATTTCTACATGGATGTGAATACTGGACACATACGCATTTCCTGCTGTGGATTGCAGTCACAAAGGCTTTAAAGCACTGGACTGATCTAACTTCCCTGTTTTGCAGAAAATGAATCCAAGAACTGAGAGGACAAACATTTTATCTAAGGTTCTAGAGCTGGTTTTTGCCACTGTTATTCTTGGTGATTCTTGGTTCAGATTCTTCTCCAAGAGTGCTGTACTGCATTTCTGGTTGGCCTGAAATATGGAATATATTCTACATTTCTAGCATGATCCATGCCACATAGGATGCTGGCTGAGGACCAGACTTTGAGTAGCAAGGATCTAGGTAAGAAGTAAAGATCTGCCAGACACTGTAGCATATGCCTACACGGTAGCGCAGTCCCAGTGATTTGGGAAGCGGAGGCGAGAGGATTGCCTCAGCCTAGGAATTCGAGACCAGCCTGGGTAATTGGGCGAGACCTTGGCTCTACAATAAATCAAAATCAAATTAGCTGGACATGGTGGTGCACACCTCTAATCCCAGCTACTTGGAAGACTAAACCGGAAGTATCGCCTGAGCCCAGGAGGTCAAAGCTGCAGTGGCTGTGAGTGTGCCGCTGCACTCAGGCCTGTGCAACAGAGTAAGACTCTGACTCAAAAAAAAAAAGTAGTAAAGATCTAAATTATGGTAGTGACAGTAAGAATGGGAAGCAATGTGGACAACAGTAACAAGGAAGAAGTTAGCTAGGACTTGGTAACATGAGCATGAGGGGAAAGGATGGGGCAAACTGATTTTGAGTTTGATTGACTAGGAGAATTATAGCCCTATTGGCAGAAACAGGGAAAGTTCATTTGGAGAGAGAGAGAGGAAGAGTCTTATTTTTTGGTTTTGTTTTCGTTTTGAGTTGGGGTCACACTCTGCCACCCAGGCTGGAGTGCAGTGACAGGATCATGGCTCACAGCATGATCCTTGACCTCCTGGTTTCAGGTGATCCTTCCACCTCAGCCTCCCAAGTACCCGGGACTACAGGCACAGGCCACTACACCCTGCTAATTTTTTGATGTTTGTAGAGACGGAGTTTCACTATGTTGCCCAGGCAGGTCTCAAACTTCTAGCCTCAGCAATCCTCCCTCTTCTGCCTCCCAAAGTGGTGGGATTACAGGTGTAATTGCAACTGGCCAAGTCCTGTTTTAGATATGGACAAATCGAAGTCCTCCCTGAGACAGGATATCAAAAGGAAAATGAGCAGTAGGCAACCGAAGAGGAGCTTGGTGCCCAGAGGGAGATAGAAGCTGTAGCTGTAGACTTGAGGGTAATGGGTATGTGGAGTTTATGAGATAAGAGAGTGGATAACCAAAATAACAAATACACAAGGAGAGGAGGACTGAGGAGAGAACTTCCCCTTTTGGGACAGCAAGGAACAAAGGGAAGCAGCTTTTAGGATGTAAAGCACCCGGATAAAGACATTGTCATGGATGTCAAGGGAAAAAACAATTTCAAGAATACACCAGGAATACAGTTAAAAACCAGACTCTTGACTGCAGGGACTTTGTGGATTTGTGAGGGATACACTGATAGAGGGTTTTATAGGAGGCATTTGGAGGCACAAAGGAAGACGTGATCCAGTCAAAGCAGGTGGGAGGAGGGGTGTATTGCCTAAGGTGGAGGCAGTGGTGAAAATGCTGGAATGTCATAGAGGGCGTGGCATATCCCCAGAACAGGTTACTCAGGAAGGCAGATGCCTAGAAGGGGCAGAGTGAGGGGTGGTTGGAGACTAGACTCAAGAGGTGCATAGGACCCAGAGCAGGAAGGACTCATCTGTGTGATCCTGAGTGGAAAAAACACAGACACCATACACTGCACAGAAGGCATCTGTAGCCAAATGTGTGTAGGCTTCCCCCTCACACACTAAGCAAGCACTCAGATGCCCTCTAATTCAACTCAGTGCAGGTGCTATCTATCTGGAGGTGGCATCAGATCTCACAGGTTGAGGGCTCAGTCCCCAAGATGGCCCCTCTTCAGATGCCAAGTGCAAACCCCAGGTGGTTTCACCTGTGCTTCTGACCAAATGGCTACAATTTGGGGTTCCCACGAACCTCTAATCCTGTCTCAGTCTCTCAGTTGGCCAGCTCCCATACTGAAGCTTTCTCAGGACTGCCAACCGCCAGTCACCTTGTTAAAGACATCACCTTGGAGATGCCTAGGGGATTAAATATATATTTTACAATATCATGGTCATGCTAATTCAGATGAGGGGACTTTACATGGTTTTAAGCAGGTTTTCTTTTTATAAAGCTCACTCTGATGACAGTGTGGTGAATAGATGGAATGAAGAGAACACTTTTTTTTTTGAGTCGGGGTCTTACTTTGTTACCCGGGCTAGAGTGCAATCATGGCTCACTGCAGCCTCGACCTCCTAGACTCAGTTGATTCTTCTGCCTCAGCCTCCTGTGTAGCTGGGACTACAGATATGCACCACCACAACTGACTGATTTTTAAAATTTTTTTGTAGAGACAAGGTCTCAATATGTTGCCCAGGCTGGTTTCGAATTCTTGGGCTCAAGCGATCCTTCCTCTTTAGCCTCCCAAAGTGTTGGGAATATAGGCATGAACCATCACACCTGGCTGAGAAATTTCTAGCATCCCTAAATGGCTTGTGAACCTGCCGTGGATGTTACACACACTCTGCATGGCTACAGGTGTGCGGTGGTGGGTCAGCTCCCAAGGCCCCTGCTCTAGTTGGGCATGGGCTTGGCTCCAGTATCTTCATGTCACTGTTAGGTCAGTAAGTCCCAGCAGCTCCAAAGTTCCTAGTTTCCAAGATGCCACTGAAAAAGTGGATTTGTCCACATAGCTCTGCCATTTTGCCTGTGTTCCCAGGAATTCTGGGTCTGGCCCTTTCCTATCTAAATGGCCAGAACATGTTCTCAGCTGGCATAGGTCTTCCTAAAGGCTGACATTGGTGTTTGAATTGTCAATTGCTAGTGGCACTGGAAAATAGTAAAAGACACTTGAAATAGAAGCATTCTGCTTTTCCCTTAAGCTTCTGTATTAGTGGGAGCCTAGTCACATCTTTGCTTTCTGTGCCTCATAACCATGAGATGCATCCTAAAATTGGGGCCCAGAGTGTATTTTTCCTGTTCTCTCCCCCTTCATTGCCCTTGTTCCTTTCTGCTCCCTACTATTTATTCCTTATTCTCTTTTTATTTATTTATTTATTTTGCACAGTGGCGGTGGGTCTGATTTCTTTTGGTCTCTCTTTCCTCTTAATCTGTATCGGGTATTTCCCTTGTTTTCAACTTTGAATCTAAGACTTTAAAAATAGGTATAAAAAGATAATAACTTCTTTATTTCCTAATACCATCTAAAGATATATTTCCCAGTCTGGTCTCCCTGTGCTGTGTTTTGAAAAGAGTTTCATATCAGAGAACCTGGAAAACTTAAGCAGCTGTAAACTTTAGAATATCATTTCCAGGTCAACTTTGATCTTATATGCCAAGTTCATCAGTGGGGAAGAATTTAAATCTTTCACATCTAAATCAATAACTAGTGTTCCAAAGGAAACTTCAAAGTTTCACTTTAGATTTTTAAGGAAGGGTAATTCCTTCAGTATCAAAGAAACGAGATGTCAAGAAAAGCCAGAATCCCTCTGCTTGGGACATAGTCTCGTTTCTTGGCTTTCCTTGTCCTTTTCTCCCCTTCTGAATGTAAAATCCTCTTTTGGTGGAGGGGGGGATCTCTCAAGAGACACTCTTGCTGTATTCCTTCAGATGACTGTTTTGATTTAGAGGAGAAATCAACACATAGTGGCTCAAATCTTCTAAGGTACCATGTCGACTCCTTCCAGCTCTTCATGTTTCAGCTTCTGCGGGGCCTGGCATACATCCACCACCAACACGTTCTTCACAGGGACCTGAAACCCCAGAACTTACTCATCAGTCACCTGGGAGAGCTCAAGCTGGCTGATTTTGGTAAGTCGCCCATCGGGTCTCCTTCTGGAATGTGAACAGTGATGCTTTTGTGTGTACTTGTTTAAAGTATTGGCCAGGCCTGGCCTTGAAAAACTGGAGGCCCAAGAATGCAATGCTTTGTGAAGCCATTGATCTACCATACAGGAAGTGTGAGGCAAGAAATAGGGAGAGATTGATGGCTTCTTAGGGAACTGTCAAGCCCCAGTCTAATCAGACACCCCAAACCTGTGAACCCCTGCTGCTCCACTGCCATTTTTGATAGAGAGATATCTGTAGAGTAAACAGATGGTTTCCCTAAATCTGGTAGATATACAAATCCTATCAGGATAAGTCAAGGTTACCCCAGCATGATAAAGAGGTTAACCTCAGATTGTAGTGTAGACTCCTGCAGGGTTGGAGGCTCCATTACATGGTCCCCTGCTCACTCAAGTATCTATATATGAGGGAGACCCCAAAAAACCCATGTAGTACATGGTTGGAGGGCAGGCCCCATGTAGTACAGGCTTCCCCTGCTAGGTAAGTGTTCTAGGAATCCATTGGCATCAGTGTACCAGCTAGCATTGCTATAAGAATTTGACTTCAGTGAATTTTTTTTTTTTAGATTCTTTCAACAAATTTGGACGTTTTATGATGGGTGACTTACAAGCACATCTGCCCACACAGTGCAGAGTGTTCAGCAGTTTTTGACCAAAAGCAACATGACTCCTATTCCCCCTTCACCAACATTCACCTGATCTTGCCCTAAGTGACTATTTTTTGTTTCCCTGGATGTAAAAAAATTCTAAAAGAGAATCGTTTTGCTGATGTGGAAGAGCTGAAACAAAAAATGGCAAAAGCACTAAAAATCATCAAAATTGACGAGTTCAAAAACTGTGAGCAGTGGAAAAGTGTCTCAAAGGGTGTATTGCATCAAATAGAGAGTACTTTTAAGGTGACTGAAGTTTAAACATTTAAGAATACACAATTTTTTATAAGTAAATTCTAGGTTTTTTGGGGACCCCCCTCATAAGCGCTATCATATGGGTATCCAGAGTTTTTGTTCCCTTAGAAGTGATACATAGTTTCATTTTTTTTTTTTTTGAGTTGGAGTCTCACTCCATTGCCCAGACTGCAGTGGCCGCTCCCGGCCACTGCAGCCTCGACCTGCTGGGCTCCGGCGATCCTTCCTTGTCAGCCTTCCAAGAATGGAACTACAGGCGTGCGCTACCACGCCTGGCTGATTTTTTAATTTATTGTAGAGATGAGGTCTCACCAAGTTGCCCAGGCAGGTCTTGAACCCGCGGGCTCAGGCAATCCACTCACCTCAGCCTCCCAAGGCGAGGGATTACAGGCTGAGCCACTGAGCCCGGCTGATATATAGTTTCTATAAGTATCACTGCATCTTTCTGTTTTAGCACTTATCATAGTATATGATAATTACAATTTTTTTACAGGCATCTTTGTTACTTGTCTACACAGTTCATAGCTATATTCACACACACACACGAATACGTGCACGCATACACAAATATATACATACATACATGCATATATACATATATGTGTACACACATACACATATATATATCTATCCATATGATGATTTTGTCTTTTCTACTAGACTGTATTATGAGGGAAACCTGAGTCTATTTTTGCTATTCATTGTAACCCTGGGGCCTGGTACCTTGGTAGGAGCTGAATAAATATTTGTTGGGAAACTGGCTCTGCATGAGCTGAAGAACCATTCTTCTCTGTTTGGTAGATGTCAAATGGTGGTACTATGGATGCAGCACTTTATTCTGATATAGTAGCTTTCATCCTGACATGTCAGCATTTAACAACTGTTCATTTATTAATGCTCCACCAGAGTGAACTCATCTACTAAAATTTTTCCCAATAATAGATCATGCAATTCTGTGAGATAAGCAGCTGACTGCAAAAGTGCTCTCATTTTGCAGACATGTGCTTAGAAATTAATCTAAGACAGGCATGGTGGCACATACCTGTAATCCCCGCACTTTGGGAGGCCGAGGTGGGAGAATCACTTGAGCCCAGGAGTTTGAGACTGGCCTAGACAATATAGAGAGACCTCGTCTTACACACACACACACACAAATAGCCAGATGAAATGGTGTGTGCTTGAAGTTCCAGCTACTCAGGAGGCTGAGACTGAAGGATCACTTGAGCCCAGGCGGTCAAGACTATGGTGAGCCGTGATTGTGCCACTGACCTCCAGCGTGGGCAACAGAGTGAGACCCTGACTCAAACAAACAAACCAACTAAGAAACAAAATACCAACCAAAATTCATCTAATTAATTTGAATTAGCAAGTCCCCACTCTTTTTTTTGAGTTGGAGTCTCATTGTCACCCAGACTGGAGTGCAGTGGCCGCTCCCGGCCACTGCAGCCTCGGCCTGCTGGGCTCCGGTGATCCTTCCACCTCAGCAATCCAAGTAGCTAGAACTACAGGCGTGCGCTACCACGCTCAGCTAATTTTTTGATTTATTGTAGAGATGATGTCTCGCCAAGTTGCCCAGGCAGGTCTCGAACCCGTGGGCTCAGGCAATCCACTCACCTCGGCCTCCCAAAGCGTGGGATTACAGGCTGAGCCACCGAGCCCATCCATGGTCCCCACTCTTTATCTACTAAACTGAGGGTTCCTGGACTACAAAATAGAGGTCAGGCCTGTTAGCCATGGAGTTCAGTTGCTGTTACAGAGACCCAAAATTACAGAGGTATAACTTAACTTTCTCATGTAACAATTCTGACCTAAGCAGTCAGAGCTTGTATGGTGGCCAAGTGGTGTCTTGGCTCAGGATTCCTCTGTCATGTGGCTCTGCCATCTCTAGAGTATTCTCCCAACTGTGTATTTCACGATAGCTGCCACCTCCTTCTCATCACAGCCCCCGAGGAAGAATGGGAAGCAGAACACCTAACCCTCCGTTGAGGCATAATCTAGAAAGTCATACATCACCTCTGTTCATGTTATATATAGGCAAGAACTCAGTCACTCAACCACACTGAGCTGCCAGGAAGCCCACAATTTAGTTGCAAAGCAGGCCAAAATTTGAGAAATTCACTTGATGAAGTGATGCACAAGGGTCAAGACAGTGAATAGGTCTGTTAAAAGTTTGTATATCATGTTCAAAATGTGTTTATCTGCCAGTTACACTTTCCCTGGTAGAGTGTCCAGGAAAATGGGTTTTATGCTGTTCCCTGTTGGGCAGGTCTTGCACGGGCCAAGTCCATTCCCAGCCAGACATACTCTTCAGAAGTCGTGACCCTCTGGTACCGGCCTCCTGATGCTTTGCTGGGAGCCACTGAATATTCCTCTGAGCTGGACATATGGTAAGAGCAAATGCCAAGAAAATGAAGACAATGGGGGTCATCTTACCCGTGAGGGTAGGATTATAATCTAGATTATGTTTTTAAAATAATTATAATAACGATGATCACTCATATTTATATATAGAAATTTACTCTCAAATATACATCTCATTTGATTTTTGTAACAATTCTGTGAGTTTTTACAATTAAACCAACCCAGAGAGGTCTTGCCTAAGACACCTTCTGAACCCAATACTCTCTTTCTTTCTTTCCTTTCTCCCTCCCTTTTTTTTTCCTTGAGAAAGCAGGATTTATTGAGAGGACAGAAAAGCTCACAATGGGAGGGGACCTGAAGGGGTTGCCCCCTTTCTTTTTTGAGATGGGGTTTTGCTATGTTGCCCAGGGTATTCTCGAACTCGTGGGTTCAGGCAATTTTTCGCTTCAGCCTCCTGAGTAGTTGGGACTACAGGCGTGAGCCACCATGCCCTGAAAATCTGGTGCTCTTTCTTCCACACCCCTCCTCCTGGTTTCTTTCTTCAGTCCTTTGCCTTTTCTACTCCTTGATATCTTGTTGTCAGAGAAATACATGTATGTCCCCAAACCACAGACAGACAGACAGACAGACATACACATCTTCATGAACACACTCACATATGCCCAAACGCTATTCAGAGTCTGATAAAAAAGTCATAGAGACCATATTTTTATGCCAAATGTATTTCTAATCAATTATTCTGAAAAAGTTATGTATCCTCTTTGCAACTATGCTTCTCTGTTTTGAAAATTAGGCTCCATACCCAGGGTTAAATGGAACTGTGCTGCAAGTATTAGAACCTGATAGGTGCTACCAAGTAGAACCACGTAACTGAGGAGACTCTTGGATTGATGAGTGCAGTAGTAACCGTGGATCTCAGGCACTCATCATCCTAGAACAGCAGAGTTACATTATCTGGGTCTTATTCCTTGAGATCTCCCAGTCATTTGAGGGCCCCGGTTAGACATGTGGTGACCTTACAGACACAGCCAACTCTTCAAGAAAATAAGATACATCGGCTTCTTTCAAGGACTCAGAAGAAAGGGTTTCTATCAAAACATAAGGCCTTGCTTTCAAAAATCAATTTAAAAAAGTTAAACGGTGTTCTAGAAAATCTAAACTAAGCTTTTAGATTTCCCAAGGAATTGAGAAAGGTTGCAGAAACTTTACACCAGCATGGAGTCATTGATTTCGGATACCTGGTACCATTTCTAGAAATATCACCTGCTAGTCAGAACCCTCCTGAAGCTGTCCGCTCACACCACTCTGCTGTCACTTCAAAGCACTCTGGCGGGCTGTGGCTTGCTCAGCTCTTCATGATGGCTTTCTGCTTGTGTCTCACAGAGTGAAACTTCTACCCATCCATTTTAAACTGTGTTTTATTACTGAATATTTAAAACATTCAAATACATATATAACATCTATGTAGATCCATGATTCTCAACCAGGGGGCAGTTTTGCTCCCCAGGGGACATTCGACTGTGCCTGGACACACTTTTCATTGTCGCATCTGGGAATGGGAGGGGGTGCCAGTGGCATCTCCTGGGTAAAGACCAGGGATGCTGCTAAACATCCTGCAATGGCAGGACAGCATCCCATTACAAGATTCCTCCAGCCTAGAAGTCAGTAGTGTCAAGACTGAGCAAGCTGACGTCGATTAAGGAGCCTGACAGCGTGAACTCCGTGAACCCGCTACCCTGTGCAACTACTAGAATATATCAGTGCTCCCCATCAGCCTGAGTTCCCTTCCCATCAGCCTGTCCCTCCACTAGAGGGGCTTCTACCTGAATCCTTTTATGGGGGTAGGGGAGTGTTTCAGCCTTCTCTTACATCTTTTTAAGATAGTATTTTTACATTTTAGATGTATTCTAAAAATATTTGGTTTTACCTGCTTTTGAGCTTTTCTAAATATGGTATAGGCCAGGCGTGGTGGCTCAGCTTGTAATCTCAGCACTTTGGGAGGCCGAGGTGAGAGGATTGCCTGAGCCCAGGGGTTCGAAGCCAGCCTGGGCAACTTGGTGAGACCTCATTTCTACAATAAAATAAATAAATAAATAAATAAGTTGGACATGGTAGTGCGTGCCTGTAGTTCCAGTTACTTGGAAGGCTGAGGCCAGAAGGACCGCCTAAGCCCAGCAGGTTGAGGCTGCAGTGACTGTGAGTGTGCCACTGTACTCCAGCCTAGATGACAGAGTGAGACTTCAACTCAAAAAAAAAAAAAAAAAGGTAATATATTGCTTTATTCTTCTTTGGCTTTTTTTTTTTTCACTCAGTATTGTTTCTAATATTCATCCATGTTGTTCTGTATGACTACACTTTATTTCCTATTGGTGGACATTTCAATTATTTAGTTTGTTTCTACTATTTTGAACAGACTTGGTGTTGATATTTAAGGATTTCTCTAGGATACATAACTAAGATTTGTTGTGTCACAGGGTGTGTGAATGTTCAACTTCATATAATGGCGCCAAATTGTTTTCCAAAGTGAGGACCGTTGATAAACCAGCAGTGGACTATAACCTTCATCCACATCTGAACCAGCTTTGCAATACCAGATTTCTTAATTTTTGCTAATCAAGCAGGTAGAATGGTGTAATGCTGTGATTTAGATTTGCATTCCCCTAATTACTAATAAGGTAGGGCATATTTTCATGGATCATTTGCTATTTGTATTTTCTCTTCTGTGAAATACTTGTCTGTGTCTTTTGTTAATTTTTGGATGGTCTCCCTGTCTCTGTCTTCCTCCCTACCTCCCTTTCTTTCCTTATCAATTTATGGGAGTTCTTCAGATATTCTGAACACTAACCTTTTATCAGTTATGTGTGTTGTAATAGCCTCTCTTAGCTCATACTTTCATATCTTAATGTTGCCTTTTTGAACAAAGTTCTTAATTATAATATCACTGACCTTATCAATCTTTTATTTTATGGCTAGCCTTTTTTGTTTATTTGTTTTAAAAATTCTTCCTTCTCTGAGGTCAGAATTATATTGTTCAATGTGTTGCTTTAAAGGTTGTCAAACTTTTTCATTTCACTTTAAATCTTTAATCCATTGAAACTGATTTTTGTATATGTGAAGCAGTTGTCTCACTTCAATTTCTTCAGTGATGTGCTATGCCAAATCTCTTATATGTCAAGTTTCCATAAATGCATAGATCTGTTTCTGGGCTCTTGATCCTGTCAATTTGTCTGTCTTGAACCAGTGCCACAGTGTATTACTTTCTATAGTTTTATAATAATGTAATATCTCATAGGATAAATCTCCCCCCTACTTCAAGAGTATCTTGGCTTTTTTTCCCATCTGAATTTTTAATATAAATTTTAGATTCAGTGTTTCAAATTTCATGAAAAATCCTGGTAGGATTTTCATTGGAATTGCATAGAAATTATAGAACACTTTGGGGATAATTACATCTTTATAATAGAGTATTGTCTTCTAATTTTTGGACATGGTATATTGCTCCATCTGTTTAGTTCTTCTTTAATGACTTTCAGTAAAGTTCTATAATTTTCTCTCTAAATTCTTACACATATAAAGCAAAGGTTCCTTTAAATCTGTTTCATTGTATATTGTTTCTTTTATTTCTTGCATATGAATCTTTTCCTATGAGTGTTTATTTGGTTTTGACAGTGATTTGCTAATTTTGTTTGTGAAATTTCTTTGACATCTTGAATGAAATGGGCTGTCTCAGAGAGGATTTTCATTTGATGATGTCAGGTATATATATATTTTTAAGAAATGTATTATTTTATTTTACATAAATGTTGGTCTACCACCCAGATCTTGATTTAGTAATACCATTCTCTACTAAAAAGAGCTAGGACTCTGTAGCAAAATGGCTGATTCTAAAACCGGAACAGGGAATGTACAAGCTGAGCCTGGAACATCCTGTTGGGTCAGAAAATTTTCTTACAAAGTGAGAAAAGAATGACAAGAATATGTCAAAAGAACATGGAAAACCGTCTGAAGAGGCTTTCAGTGCCCAAATCTGGGCCACATTGATCATCGAAGTAAATAATGAGAGTAGTGGATTATTATTCATTTAATCAAAGAAGAATCCACAAGTCCATGCTATAGGAGTTGCCTAGAGAGATAAGAAGGGAAGCTTCTCCTCACAGGAGAATGCCAGCTAATAACTAGACAGGAAATGACAGTTAGGAAATCACTACTTTTTCATCCAGTATAGGAGTAATGGGTTGAAACAGGAATCATTAGTCCTCAACTAGAGGGGTAAAATTTGATGAGGAATAAGAGATGTTCATCATCTGAAAGTACCTCTTCACAAATTACTTATTAACCAACGAAGGAAAAAATAGTAACTTTACAGTAGAGAAACTTGACAGACATCATCTTCCCCAAGTGATTAATGTTAACATTCTGAGCAAGGGGACTGACTGATAGCCCACCTCCTAATAGGATGGACTGAGAAGGAGCAGTATCATTTATGTGGTATTTCTGGGGCTGAGGTATGGTGGTGGGGGGGTGGAAGCATAACCTGAATCCAGTTGTGAGGAAACATCAGGTAAGCCGATCGGAGGAACATTCTACAAGGTAACTGGCCTGCACTCTTAGAAGTGTCCAGGTCTTAAAAGGAAAAGACTGAGAAACTGATCCTGATTGAAGGAGACTACACAGATATGCCACTTAAATGCAACATGTGGTCCTGGGTTGAGTCCTGGGGTGAATGAAACTCTGGGGAGCACTTGTAGGGACAATAGATGAGATTTCAATATGAACTGTGGATTAGAGGTAATGGTATAAGATCAATGTTAAATTTCCTGATTTTGATAATTGTGCTGCTGTTATGTAAGATAATGCTTTTGTTTTTAGAAAATACCCACATAAGTATTTAGGGATAAAGAGCCATGCTATCTGTAGTCTACTTTCTAATGATTCAGTAGAGAGAGAGAGAGAGAGAGAGAGAGAGAGAGAGAATAGATAGAATAATGGATGGATGGGTGGGTGGATGGATGAATGGATGAAGGAATAGATGGATGGATGGATAGATAGATATAGATAGATAGATGGATAGATAGATAAAATTATGAAATAAAAGTGGCAAAACACTGGCGTAGATGAATCTGTTTGAAGGATGGAAGAGAGTTATTTCTACTCCTCTTGCAACTTTTCTGTATGTTTAAAATTATTTCAGAATTAAAAGTTGCCCCAAAATGCATGATCAGTGTTTGTAATTATTTCATATATGTTTGAGAATAATGTGCATCCCCCAATTGTTGAGTACAAGTTTTTACATGTTCAGATATTTGAGATTGTTAATTTTATTATCCAAATCTTCTTTATAAAGATTTTTGTCTGCTTCACCTACCAGTGAAAGGTGTGTTGAAACCATTCACTATATTATTGATTTGTCAGAATTCTATTCATTTTTGGCTTTATATACCTTGAGGTCATTTTTATTAAGTGCAAATAAATTTAAAACTGCTCATTATTCCTATGTGCACTTTACATCCCACTTTTGGAATAATTTTCCTTTCTCCTGAGTAAACCTTTTAGAATTTTCTTTAGTGAAGGCCTGTTGGTGACAAACTCTCTATTTTTGTTCTCTAAGAACAAACCTGTACTATTGAAAGGTAGTTTTGCTGGGGATGCAATTCTGGATTGACAGTTATTTTCTCTTGGAACTTTGAAGATGTAATTCTCCTGCTTTGCCTTTCATCGTTGCTGTTAAGGAGGTAACTTTTAGTCTTATTGTCTTCCTTGTGCAGGCGATCTCTTGTTTTCTCCAGGTTTTTATTATTATGCAGTTTTCTCTAGGAGGTATCTAGTGTGGAATTCTATTGGTTTTCCCTGCTTGGTATATATTGTGCTTTTTCCATTTATGAATTCGTGTCTTTCATCAGCCATTTTCTTTCTTAATATTGCCTCTATTCTATTTTCCTTCCAGAGCTCAGTGAAAGATTAGACCATATTCTTCTACTATCCATATTTCTTATTCTCTCCTTTATATTTTTCATATCCTTAATTTTCTGTGCTGCATTCTGGGTAGTTCCTTTAGCTCATCCACCCATTCTTTAAGTCTCCCTTAAACTATATATCTCTTACCCTCTTACTGCATATACAAAAATGTATGCTACTCCTTTGGTCAGTATTTCATGAATTTAACCATAACAATGACACTTATAATACAAAAATTCAATTATAATTTAAAATTACTGTCATTACTCTTATTCATTCCACTATTATTGTTCATTATTCCTGCATGCACTTCATATCTCACTTTTGGAGTAATTTTCCTCTCCTGAGTAAACCTTTTAGAATTTTCTTTAGTGTAAGCCTGCTGGTGGCAAACTCTCTCTATTTGTTTTCAGAAGACAAACCCTCACTACTGAAAGGTAGTTTTGCAGGGTATGCAATTCTACATTATTGTTGATTATCACAGATTGTTGTTGTTTGCCTGGTAGAACTACAAATATCATGTAGAAATAGAACAATAGGCATCTTCCACTGAGTTTACTATATTTGTTCACTCTCAAAGTTATTTCTAAGTATTAGGTGTTTACATGGAGATCCCCCCCATTATCTTTTTCTTTTCAGAGTGGTAAGATGAGGAAGTGAGTAGGAAGAAGATTTCCAACTGACAAAAGATGAAAAGAGGAAAAGAATAATCCTATTCTGCTAGGCCATAAACCCCATAAGGTCTAAACTAGGGGACAAATGACATTAGGAGGTGAGCATTAGCACCCTTGTCTTAAGAAATCAATTATAGCCACTGGGCTCGGTGGCTCAGCCTATAATCCCAGCACTTTGGGAGGCCGAGGCAAGTGGATTGCCTGAG
>NW_007246851.1:40072-58477 GCF_000164805.1 Carlito syrichta
GATTGCCTGAGCCCACGGGTTCGAGACCCACCTGGGCAACTTGGTGAGACCTCGTCTCTACAATAAATCAAAAATTAGCTGGGTGTGGTAGCGCGTGCCTGTAGTTCTGGCTACTCGGAAGGCTGAGGAGGAAGGATCGCCGGAGCCCAGCAGGTCGAGGCTGCGGTGGCCGGGAGCGGCCACTGTACTCCAGTGTGGGCGACAGAGTGAGACTCCAACTCAAAAAAAAAAAAAATCAATTATAACTCACAGTGCAGATCCTGTCATTCACAGGGAGGCCTGGTGGCAGCAGCATCACTGGGGGACATCTGGTTAATTGTGGAAATCACATAAGTAGGACATATTGGCTATTCCCAAAGTTCTCTGAGTCCCACATCTTTTCTCCTCTCTCCTTTTACTACCTTCTCAGATCTTAAAAGATTCCATTAGGAACCTTAGTGAGAAAAATTCAGTTTTTGGATGATTACAATTTCTTCTTTTTCTTTTTTTTACTTTTTTGTATTGTGTTAAAATAGACATAACATAAAATTTACCATTTTTAGCCATTTTCTTTCTTTCCCTATTTTTTGAGTCAGGGTCTCACTATTACTGAGGCAGTGGCATGATCACGGCTCACTGTAGCCTCAACTTCCTGGGCTCAGGTGATTCTTCCACCTCAGCCGCTCCAGCAGCTGGGACTACAGGTGTGCACCCCAACACCTGGCTAATTTTTTGTAGAGACAAGGTCTCCCTAGGTTGCCCAAGCTGGTCTCTAACTCCTGGGTTCAAATGTTCCTCCCACCTTGCCCTCCCAAAGTGCTGGGATTACAGGCATCAGCCACCACACCTAGCCTAATTTTTAGCCATTTTCAAGTGTGTAATCCAGTAGCATTCACATTGTTGTGTTGCCATCACCACCATCATCTCCAGAACTTTTCATCATCCCAAACTGAAACTGTACATATTAAGCAATAATTTCCCATTTTCCCCATCTCCTCAGCATCTAGCAACCACTGTTCTACTTTTTAATCTTTGTGAATTTGACTATTCTTGGTACCTCATATACGTGGAGTCACACAATTCTTGTCCTTCCATGTCTGGCTTATTTTGCATAGTGTAATGTTGTCAAGGTTCATCGCTGCCATAGTACCCTGGGTTTTCAAGAAGGATTTATTTTTGGTACACCAGGTCCTCTAGTCAGTATCAACATCAGGCAGCTGGTGATTTTAGGATTGGGGAAATTTTCCTCTGCCAGAGAGATTCTTTGCTGGCCTGTTTCCTGCTGCAAACTTCCAAATGTAAAGAGCAATCCAAAGAAAAGCAAATGGGAAGTCATGTCACTGCTGTACATTATGTTGTTCCAAATTCACTTCAATAGTAAAAAAGGAAATTCTGATTCATTTCTCCCAACAACATTTTTTATATGTCTCCTGCACCTCTGAAAAGCCTAAAACTCCTGAGATGGTTTTTTCCTCTAGGGATTGCCTAAGGAATTTGAGGAATCTTTTTCTTTTATGGAAGAATTTGTTCATGCTCAGAGTAGAGAAAAAGTTAGGAAGAGAGCCAGAATAAAGCAGAAAACATGTAAACTGTTTTCTCTAACTTGACTGGAGAGCCACAATTGGGTCAACAAAATGACCCAGTGCATCTGTTCTTCTGGAAGGATTCACTGTTTGATGCCACTGGGTCTTTTTTTCCCCTGCGTGTGAAGTTCCCTTCGTCTATATGGGCTGCCCTTAGGGTATCTCCACGGAACAGAATCCTCTGAGAAGCATAAAGATGTGTAGGGTAAGAAGAGCCACAGGAATGAAGATTTAAGAACAAAACAGAAGAATAAAAGGATACCGGAGTTGGTTTCCTATCTGGGCCTAAATGTTAAGAATATTTAAAGTGCATGCTTTAAGATTTGTCTGGGGTGGACAGAATAGATGGTTGTCACACAACTTGTATTCTTAAGTGTAAGAAGTAAATAAAAAAATAAACAGTCCTGAAAAACTAAGAAGATAAGTTATATAGTTTTTAAAGAACAATGATTGTACCTAGAACACATCTCTTATCTTTCAAAACTTACAATGTGCAGACTGGTTTTGTTATCAGTGCATTGATATTTATGGTACTTGTGGGTATTCCAGGTACTGCAATAGAATTGATTTAGGGGTTTTGTCAGTCTTGGAAGTATTCTAAAGGCAAGCATAAGTGCACACATACGCACACGCCTATATAGAGAGAATGTGTGTGTGCGCGCATGTGTGTGTGTGTGTAACAGACTTTTGTTAGATGAGGAAGATTTCAACCTACCCTGAAATGCAAATGGAGAATTTAGACCATACAAACCAAATATTAGTGTTTTATCCTGCAACACAAGTATCTTGTGTCACTTCATAGTGCTTACATAATGGCTTGAATGCTCCAGTTTTTGCCAATATATTTTACCTAATTTTGTACACCCTCCTAGTGGTGCAGAAGATAAAGGATGCTAAGAAATTGTATAACCAAAGGACACCTTGGTTCCCTGCAGCCATGAGTATGAAAAGACATCATGACAAGGTGGCACACTTCTTCTGGGCGTTGAAAGCCTTTTAGGGTGAGGAAAAAGTAGACTAGAGTTTACACTCAGGGATGCCTTTATCTTTTGAACCTCCCTGAAAATAACTTCCAGTCTTCTAGCAGTTAGTGAGCCTCTGGGGTTTGGGAACTGGATGGAGGGTTCGCTCAGTTCTTTAAAACCCAATACATTTCC
Source organism: Carlito syrichta (assembly GCF_000164805.1). Classification (NCBI taxonomy): domain Eukaryota; kingdom Metazoa; phylum Chordata; class Mammalia; order Primates; family Tarsiidae; genus Carlito; species Carlito syrichta. The sequence goes on from NW_007246851.1 coordinate 42,792, forward strand.
ATTTCTATTTTATAACCAAGTAACACACCAATTACATGCATGGTTTTTTTAAAAAATTATTTTTATTATTTTTGAGTTGGAGTCTCAATTCTGTTACTCAGGCCGGAGTGCAGTAGCATGATCACAACTATCGCTGTCTTGACCTATAGGACCCAGGTGATCCTCCAGCCTCAGCCTCCCAAGTTGCTGGGACTACAGGCGCATGCCACCATGCCTGACTAATTTTTTCATTTCCTGTAGAGATGAGGTCTCGCCAACTTGCTCGGGCTAGTCTCAGACCCCTGGATTCAGGCAATCCTCTCACCTCAGCCTCCCAAAGTACTGGGATGACAGGTGTGAATCACTGCACCTGGTTACCATGTATATTTTAGATACATGTATTTTCACTTCAAAACAAAATGGACTGAGGCCTTGCAAGTGCATAAGGAGAGAGGCTGGGGCAGTGGAGGCCATGTGGCGATGCTCTCTACTGGGCTTCTCAGCTGGCTTATCTCTTAGTTGACCACAGCTAGTCACCAGGACAGAGTTGAACCACCTGACGATTTTTCATCACTTTTAGTCTCCTTTATATATTGTTTCACTTAGACCTTTATGTCTGTTCTTTTAAAGACAGGAAGCCAAAGGGACATGGATATTTAAACACAAGTCCACAAGAAGCCTTAAAATAATTCTGCAAACTCATCTCAAGATATTCCTGACCAAATTCATAAATTACATTTGTCTGATCAAAAGTCTTGTCTCACAAATCAAGATGTTTCTTGTACAGCAAAAATCAGTAAAAAGAAAAAAAAATGGCAACATCCAAATTAGCTTTTGAAAATTGGGAATAAAGACAAGCTGTTGTTTAAGGGGAGGAAGACTGTTTGCAAAGTGCAGGTTGATTTTTTTTTTCTTTGTTTACCAAACTTTAAGAAAAAGCCAATTGGTAAAGCTACAACCTAGTATGAGATTATAAAAATCCTTTTTTTCTATTTTGACACAGTAAGATACAATTAAATTTTAATCTTTTTTTTTTTTTAAGTTGGAGTCTTTCTGTTGTCACCCAGGCTGGAGTGCAGTGGCATTCTCATAGCCTCCGCAGCTTCGACCTGCTGGGTTCAGGCGATCCTTCTGCCTCAGCCTTCCAAGTGGCTGGAATTACAGACGCATGCCACCACGCCCTCCTAGAAATTTTAATCTTTTAAAAATGTATATATTCTTCCTCCAAACCAGTCACAAGATAAGAAATATTTTTAAACTTTATTGTCAAGAAGTCTGCTTTCTCCTACAACAATCAATGAAAAGCAAATTAAACAACACGTGTCTATAGTCAGATGAAAAAAGTAAAAACTTAGCATATGTAATAAGCACATATGAATAATGTTAAGGTCCACATTTTAAATAAACTTGATAATACATCTTTAATAATATGATAGTCTACAGTAAGATGTTTTACTTAAATTTCTTTTCTTTATCATGCCACACACAGATGTAAAATGATTAAGGGAGTTTAGAAAATTATGTGTTAGTGTGAAAGGAGTTTGGAGTAAAAAAAAAAGGAGGGGGCTATTGAACCATGGGGATAATCTCTATATAATCAGTCCCCTAACCTTTTTTTTTTGAGTTGGAGTCTCACTCTGTCGCCCAGATTGGAGTGCAGTGGCAGGCTCCCAGCCACCACAGCCTCAACCTGCTGGGCTCCAACGATCCTTCCACCTCAGCCTTCCAAGTAGCTGGAACTACAGGCGCGTGCTACCACACCCGGCTAATTTTTTATTTATTGTAGAGACAAGGTCTTGCCAAGTTGCCCGGATGGAGCTCAAACCCACGGGCTCAGGCAATCCACTCACCTCGGCCTCCCAAAGTGCTGGGATTACAGGCTGAGCCACCGAGCCCAGCCACCCCTGAACCATTTTTAACACCCCAAAGGCTTATGTGAGTAAGAATATACATTATCGACAAAATAAATATTGCTCTTTCCTGTCCCTCTGTAATTGTCCTTCAGTTTGACTGTAGGAAAGAAAATGTACAATTTGCCCTATTTAATCTGTTTGAAGATGCACATTTTCTGTTACATCAAGATGCCCCTTGCAATCAGTAGAGTCTTCCAATGGATGTCAGCCTGGCTGCAGTTGTAGCTTGACTGTGTGAACATCAAATGAGCCAGCATCAAAACTTGCAGAGTGGTGGGGGGAAGAAAAAGAGAAAAAAACAAAACTTGCAAAATAGGTGTCAATGACTTGGAAGAAAACCATGAGAACAAGAGTGCTTTTTTTTTTTTTTTAACTCCTAGAAACCAAATGGTTGTGGAGGAAGAGGGACTCAGACATGTTTAGCAACATCCTTTAAGCAGGAGTCAAAAGTAACACTAACTAACTGCAGAGCGAGCCTAGGGCAGCCCCCCTCCCCCCCACCAATGACTTGGTTCTTTTCGTGATTATTTTGAGAAATGCTGCATCACCACATTCTTAATATAGAGCTGATATGGTACATAAATACAGACAGCAAAGAGTCTCAGTCAAACGCTGAATAAGAAAAAACTTTAGGAATACCTAAACCAATTTATTTCACTTAATGTTGTTTTTTTTTTGCATGTGCAAGTATAATATGTGATAAAATAACCAGCATCTAGTTAAATTTAAAACAGCCCTTTCAATAAGTATAAATAAACATTCTGATCATGTCATAGTTTAACTTACAATATTTTCTTATTTTCCTTTCCTTCCTTCCTTCCCTCCCTCCCTTCCTCCCTCTTTCTTTCTTTTTCTTCTTCCTTTTTTTTTTGTGACAGAGGGTTGCTCTGTCCCTCAGGTTGGAGTGCATCATGGCTTACTGCAGACTCGAACTCAAGGAATCTTCCTACCTCAGCCTCCCAAGTAGCACATGCTACCAAACACAGGCACATGCTACCATCCTAGCTAATCTTTTTTTTCCAGTAGAGGCAAGAGCTAGTCTTGAACCCCAGCCTCCCAAAGTGCTAAGATTACAGGCATGAGCCACTGCACTCAGCCCAGTTTTTGTTTCTTTTTTCTTTTTTTCTTTTTTTCTTTTTTGAGTTCAAGTCTCACTTTGTCACCCAGGCTGGAATGCAGTGGCACCCTCACAGTCACTGCAGCCCTAACCTGCTGGGCTCAGGTGACCCTTCCACATCAGCCTTTCAAGTAGCTAGAACCACAGGCACGCACCACCACGCCCGGCTAATTTTTTTTGAGTTGGAGTCTCACCCTTGTCATCCAGGCTGGAGTGCAGTGGCACATTCACAGTCACTGCAGCCTTGACCTGCTGGGCTTAGGCGATCCTTCCACCTCAGCCTTCCAAGTAGCTGGAACTACAGACGCATGCCACCACACCCGGCTAGTTTTTGTGATTTATTGTATAGACGAGGTCTCACCAAGTTACCCAGACTGGTCTCAAACCCCTGGGCTCAAGCAATCCCTTTGCCTTAGCCTCCCAAAGTGCTGGGATTGCAGGCGTGAGCCAATGTGCCAGGCTGTTTCTTAATGGCACATAAAATAATGATGCTTCTTACAATAATATCTCAGTTTAAGTGAAAAGGGGCATGCAATTTGGGGATACCGTCTGCTTCCCTCTTCTCATGAAATGCATAGCTAATGAGCTAGAGTGACCTAAAATGGTTGCTAATTCCACTGTGTTCCTAACTGCTGTTGGTTGCATTCCATTTTGACAAGAACATTTGGTTGTGCTCTTATTTTTATTTGACATAGGGACCTTTTTTGGACCAAGACTTTTAATATCATGTGGTTCCTATTTAATTGTCCCTAAAATTTTTCTCCAGAGGAGAAATTCTAGTAGTTCAGTTTCGCATGTGTAATTTCTTGGGAGTGTCGGGTTTACTCTCGTTTCCTTTACTAGGGGTGCAGGCTGCATCTTTATTGAAATGTTCCAGGGTCAACCTTTGTTTCCTGGAGTTTCCAACATCTTTGAACAGCTGGAGAAGATCTGGGAGGTAAGAGAAGAATCCCTCTTAAGGAAATGAAATATCTTTGTTCCAAATTTTGAACCAAATTTACCTTGCAAACAAATGAAGCAGTCCATCTGCTGGGAGCCGGTAAGCCACATGTCAAGGTTGTAGAGAATGTGGTGTTTGCTGCAGGTAGAAGCACCTCGGGGGTGGCTGACCAGGATCCCCCTGCAGTCTCAGAGTAGCCCCTGCATCTTCTCCACGGATGACTTCCAGCCTCCTGCTCCCTACTTTATCGTTGTCTTAACCTCCCAGGGCAGTTTCTGCCACAACTACTAAGGCACGAGCCTGCCTTGCCACCTCTGAGTCTGGTTCTACCATAGATTTGGCCCTGGAACTTTGCCAGCTGAAGAAAAGAGACTACATTTTCTTTTTTTTCTTTTTGTTTTTCTTTTTTTTTTGAGTTGGAGTCTCACTCTGTCGCCCACACTGGAGTGCAGTGGCCACTCCCGGCCACCGCAGCCTCCACCTGCTGGGCTCCGGCGATCCTTCCGCCTTGACCTCCCAAGTAGCTAGAGCTGCAGGCGTGCGCTACCACGCCTGGCTAATTTTTGATTTATTGTAGAGATGAGGGCTCGCCAAGTTGCCCAGGCGGGTCTCAAACCCGCAGGCTCAGGCAATCCACTCACCTCAGCCTCCCGAAGGCGCGGGATTACAGGCTGAGCCACTGAGCCCGGCTAGACACTACATTTTCACAGAACCCTGATAAAACAGAGGCTTCCGTGTTCATGTGAGAAAAGTCTACCTTTTATCACGCTCATCCACAACCTCATTCTTAAGGTCAAGGTGCCTTAGTGTGTGGTGTGGGTGTGTGTGTGTGTGTTGTGTGTGTGTTTGCCTTTCTTTCTCTCTTCCCCTCCCTCCTTCTCCCCCCTTTCCCTCCCTCCCTCTCTCCTTCTCTCACTCTCCCTTCCCCCACTCTCTTTCTTTTGTAGAGGTAGGGATCTAACTTTATTGCCCAGGCTAGTTTTAAACACCTGGGCTCAATTGGTCCTCTTACCTCAGTCTTCAGAGGTGTTGGAATTACAGATGTAAGCCACCATGTCTGGCTATAAACTGAGTTTTAAAACACCACATACAGCTAGGTGTGGCAGCATCCACCTATAGTCTTAGCTATGTGGGAGGCTGAGGTGGGTGGATCCCTTGAGCCTAGGAGTTTGAATTCAGCCTGAGCAACATAGCGAGACCACGTCTCTAATTTTAAAAATATAGTAATAAAGAAAATTTAAAAAATAACATAGTACATACTATTTTTTAAAGAATACACACTTAGAAGTCATAGAACAGAAAGAGTGGGATAGATGGTTTCCAAGACCTAATTTTTGTTGTTGTTGTTGTTTTGATAGGGTCTCACTCTGTTGGCTAGGCTGGAGTACAGTGGCAGGATCATAACTCACTGCAGCCTCAACTCTTGGGCCCAAGTGACCCTCCTGCCTCAGCCTCCCAAGTGGCTGGGACTATAGTGTGCCACTACGCCTGGCTAATGTTTTCTAAAAATTTTGTAGAGATGAAGTCTTGCTATGCTGTCCAGGCTGATCTGATGACTCTTCAATTACAGTAGACCAAGCACTGTGCTAGAAAGGAATAAAAATAATTTTTATTATTTTATTTTATTTTATTTTATTTTTTTGAGTTGGGGGTCTCACTCTGTCACCCAGACTGGAATGCAGTGGCATGCTCCCGGCCACCGCAGCCTCGACAAGCTGGGTTCTGGAGATCCTTCCATCTCAGCCTTCCAAGTAGCTGGAACTGCAGGTGTGCGCTACCATACCCGGCTAAGTTTTTGATTTATTGTAGAGATGAGGTCTCACCAAGTTGCCCAGGCGGGTTTCGAACCCGCGGGCTCAGGCAATCCACTCACCTCAGCCTCCCAAGGTGCAGGATTACAGGCTGAGCCACCAAGCCCGACTAAAAATAATTTTTAAACCTGCTTGAGATATAGTGGTATAAATGACAACAAACTTACTGAATGCAATGATATTCTCACTTTGTCCTCAGTGTGGAACTACAGAAGTGATAACAAAACTGCAGTCCCATGTTTACATGCTACAGTGAACATGGGAACACAGATATCTCTTCAAGAAACTGATTCCATTTCCTCTGGCTACATGCCCAGTAGTGGGATTACTGGATCATGGTAGTTCCATCTTTAATTTTTCGAGGAACCCCCATATCATCTTCTATAATGGCTGTACTAATTTACATTCCCGCCAACACAACGGTATGCAAGTGATCTCTTTTCTCCACATTCTTGCCGACACCTGTCTTTCATCTTTTTGATAATAGCAGTTCTAACAGATGTGAGGTGATGTCTCATTGTGGTCTTAACCTGCATTTCTCTGATGATGAGTGACATTGAGCATTTTTTATATACCTGTTGGCTGTTTGTTTATCTTCTTTTGAGAAATGTCTTTTGAGGTACTTAGTCCATTTCTGCTGCTATATCAAATATCTAGACTGGGTAATTTATAAAGAACATAAATTTATATCTCTTAGTTCTGGAGGCTGAGAAGTCTAAGATCAGGCATTGGCAGGTTCAGTGTCCAGTGAGGAATTGGTCTCTGCTCCCAAGATGGTGGCTTGTTGCTGCATCCTCCACAGGGAACGAGTCCTGTGTCTCCGAGTGATAGAAGGATGGACAAGCAAAAGGGCCTAGCTAGTTTCCTCCAACCCTTCTATAAGGACATTATTTCCATCCAGAAGGGCAGAGCCTTCATGGCCTAATCACTTCCTGAAGGCTCCACCTCCTAATACTTGTGCACTTGGGATTGAATTTCCACATGAATTTGGAGGGAACATAAACATTTAAATCATTTCAGGTCCTCTGCCTGTCTTTTAATGGGATTATTTGTTTTCTTACTATGGAGCTGTTTGAGTTACTTATATATTTTGAACTCTTTATCAGATGTGTGGTTTGCAAATGTTTCTTCCCATTTGGAGGTTGTCCCCTCACTCTGTTGATTGTTTCCTCTACTGTGCAGAAGCTTTGTAGTTTAATGTGTTCCCATTTGTCTATTTTTACTTTTGTTAACTGTGAAGCAGGTGAGAAAATTATACAGATTACAAATATCTCCTGAATTGTTGTTTTACCACATGTGACCTACACAGATGAAAATAGGAAACCTATTTCAGGTTCTATGATATCTGATGTAGGAATTGCTTCTTTGAAAGCAATGGGTCCATTCTAAATCCTCCAACCTCTAACCAATATTTCCTTTACATTTATCTTGAGATCTCACTCTTAAGAATAAAGATGTATTGAAAAGTCCTGAATCTTTATTTTCCCATCATTCTGAAATACCTGAGTGTGTGTGTTTACATCTCAATAAGAGCTGCCACCACTTCCTGATTGATTTTAACTCTGTTTCCATAAGGGTTTTTTCGCAAATAATCCTGAATTCAGTTCTAGAACCAGAATAAACTATGTAGACTTTGACTTCATTCATCAGAATGCCTTCAGTTTCCATTTCAACAAAGGCAGATAAACAGCCCCTCCGACCCTCTGTGGTTTCAAACATAACACTCACTAGCTGCCTTTTAAGAGCCTTCTGGGAGGGAATGAATCAACAATTTTTGGTTTTCAGTTTCCCCATCAGTGAAGGGGAGATTTAGTCATTTTCTCAAGTGAAAAAGAATTCAATAACATTCAAATAGGAACTGAGACTCAAATTTCCAAATAAAGTATATTGAATTTTTGTTTAAACTTTTAAAATCTCAAGATTAAAGCTTTGACCGTAAGGTTTTCAAAACTTTTTGGTATCATTTTGTTGGCTTTAGTTAAACATAATATAAAGTAGCCAACAATTCTGGTAATATTCATCTTGGAGAAAATATGAATGCAGTTGTTGGGTATTTCTTTTTCTTTTCTTTCTTTCTTTCTTTTTTTTTTTTTTTTTAAGTTGGACTTTCACTCCATCATCCAGGCTGGAATGCAGTGGCACAATCACAGCCAACACAGCCTCAACCTGCTGGGCTCAGGTGATCCTTTGCCTCAGCCTCCAAGTAGCTGGGATTACAGGCATGCACCACCATGCCTGGCTAGTTTTTTGATTTATTGTAGAAATGAAGTCTCGCCAAGTTGTCTAGGCTAGTCTTGAACTCCTGAGCAATCCTGGCAATCCTCTCACCTCTGCCTCCCAAAGTGCTGGGATTATAGGCATAAACCACTGTGCCTGGCCAGTTGTTGGGTATTTCTTGCATCGTTTTCTGTCCTTCTTTTTGTTTTTTCATTTTCTTTGCCAGCCAAGAGAGGATGCATGGGCACATGTGAATCACACCCACTGGTTCACACACACGTCTGCGCAAGTACATGAGACGACAGACTTAAAAAGAACTCACTCCCCATCCCCTGGTCCTCTCCCACAAAAGGAGAATTAGTCCAGTTGGTTTCTCAAAATGGATTCCAGGATTCTTCTTGTTCCTTCAGGCTCAGGATAGTTGATAGGAAGAGCCTGTAATCCTCTCAGTGGCTTTTCAGTTTGTTAAGGGATGGATCAAAGAAGGGAGATTTGCCTGGGTGGCATGGTGGAGTATTTTTGTTTTGTTTTGTTATTTTGAGTAGGAGTCTCTGTCGCCCAGACCGGAGTGCAGTGGCATGCTCCCGGTCACTGAAGCCTCGACCTGCTGGGGCTCCAGCGATCCTTCCACCTCAGCCTTCCGAGTAGCTGGAACTACAGGCGTGTGCTACCACGCCCAGCTAATTTTTTATTTATTGCAGAGACAAGGTCTCGCTGAGTTGCCTGGGTGGCCTCCCAAAGTGCTGGGATTACAGGCTGAGCCACCGAGGGAGGTCAGCCGTTTTTTGTTTTTTTTTTTTAATAGGAGAGAAAATAGCACTTCAGTGACTTTTGTTTGAAGACAAGCTTAACAGGTCCAAAAAGTATACCTCTCAGCCAGAGTCCTAGTCAGCAAGCTGATAGATATTAAGATTCTGGATTCTTTCTTGATTGTATTCAGTCCTTGTTGGGCAACTGACTTCTCCCCATCACAGCTGAGCTGGTATCTAGATCCAGTATTTTGCAGATGGGCTCACAAAGCTCCTTTTACAGGGAACACTTCTAAAAAGAGTTACATCAACGTATCTAAGAAGCATTATATTGTAGTGGTGTCATGAAAGCTACTAGTGTTTTACTAGTATTTCGCAAAAACAATGTTATTCTGACTCCCAGGTATAACTACCTGTGGACTTTTATGATTATCTTAAAAGAATGGTAAGATAATGCCTGCAGGAATTCATGGTGACAGCTCCATCCGAAATCTGATCTGTCTTGGCTTTGTACTCCAAACGACTTTTGTCATACATCTTAACTAAATTTTGGTAGCTTCAGTTTGGTAGTCCAAGGCATAGGCCAGCCCTTTTTCCAGGGATGCTGTTACCATCACAATCCACCAGTGAAAGACCAAATGCCATATTCCAAGCTGCCATCACAGAGAAAACAAGCAGATGAGATGAATCTGCTAGGCCTAGAGTAAGCTTTGAGGTCTTCTTTAGCCTGCATTCCATGGCCTGAAGGTCAGGAAGTCTTTTTGATTTGAGCCCATCGGGGAACAGCTGAGTGACCATGTGGAAGCAGAATTTCGATTGTCAAGCATCCCCTGTCAGCATACATATGGTCATCTGATGTGAGACAGAGGGACAGCCACTTCTGCTTCTTTGTGTCCCTAACTCCCAACATGGCGTCCTAATGCATGGTGATCTTGTGGTCAATATGTAGTGATAAGAACATGGTTTTTAAACAAGGCTGTATGATCTGCCTCAGAGTAAAAAGTGAGTGCGTGAGGACACAGGAATGGGAATCCATTATAGTTTTGCCCAAGAAACTGTGTATGTTGGCAACACTAATGTTTCTTTCTCCTATACATCAACAGGTGCCATGTGATTACGTCTAATTCGTCCCCCTACCTCCCTGACCCATCCTGCATGTCTTCATACATGTTCCACCCCTCTGGTCTCCCCGCTCACCTTTTTTTTTTTTGCTCTTTCTTTGGCTTTCTATAGGTGCTGGGAGTCCCTACAGAAGATACCTGGCCTGGAGTATCCAAGTTACCTAACTACAACCCAGGTAATATTGATCTGAGCTTCTGAATGCTTTGAGAATGAGTCATGTAAGGAAAGTGTTGACCACACAAGCAGGATGTCCTTCTAGCATTATGAACTCAGCATCTGAGATGAGTCTAAATGAATGTCTAGGTTCATATATTCCCTGACTAATCCTTGCATGAGAAGGACATTACCATTGCAGCTAAGGTTAGATCAGTTCCCCAAGTCTGTAAAACACAAGGAGCAAGCTGCATAAAGTTTGAAATGACCACTGCTGTGGATTCCACATCTGTTGTCAAATGTCCAATGGCGCAAAAGAACACTTCAAAGATGGTCTCACTTTTGAGCTCCATGACTATCATGAGTTTATTTGCCAGATTACAGAACCTAATAAATTATAAAAGGGAAACTAATGCGACAGAGGAGATGCAGGGGCCTCACTAGGTCTATGACGGACAGGTAAGATAGCGCTGGATCACACATTTGGTCTTCCCAGAATGGCTCCTGGGAGTGGATTTAGAAGTGTTGTCATCTTTGAGAAACTGTCCCAAGGCCACACCAGAGAAATCAGATTACTCAGTAGTTACCTCAAGAATTCAGAGCCATGTGGGAGGAGATAAGCAATGAGCTACAGGATGAAGGACCATATCAGAAGCTAGAGAAGCAGGGCCAGGTGTGGTGGCTCACACCTATAATCCCAGCACTTTAGGAGGCTGAAGTGGGAGAATTGCTTGAGGCTGGGAGCTCAAGACCATCCTGGGCAACATAGCGAGACTCTGTCTCAAAAAAATAAAAATAAAAAAGCGGGGATCTTACTGACAGAATTAAAGGAGTTAAAGGGGAGACAAAGCCCAGATTCACATGTATGTGCTCCAAGCCAGACTTTCTAGTCTTGATACTCTTACATTGTTCCGTTACTAAAAACAGTGGCTCCCTCAAAATTGTCCTGGCTGAATTCTTAGTACTCCTTAGAAAGGAAAGGAAAGGAATGGAAATCCCATTGAGAATGGTGTTCACACAACTCTCACCTGGTTCATGTTTCTGGCTCCTTCCTCCTCTCCTGCTCCCCTTAAGCATGGCCTCTAAGAGCGTGGTGGCAGCTCAGGGATGGGGACTAGTGACCTACTGACTCACATAACGGGGTGTTAGCTGTCCTTACTAATGGTGGTATGAGATGATCCTGGAAGGGTTTCATGAGAGCAAGAAACTGGAGGGAGAGATAACAGGTGATTTGGGAAGAAAACAAAAGACATAGGGAGCTGGGAGGTTTTTTCTTCTTTCCTCCAGCATCTAATACTTTTGCTCAAACAGCTATACATACGGATCAGGCATCTTGAGCAGGACTATGGAAACCCTATGGAATGCAAAAGACTCACTGTGAAGTCCCTTCAGCTGCTTTGTGAATGATCATTTTCATTGCTAAATGGCCTGACAGTCATTTACAAGTGATTTATGATTTCTAACTACTTTGCTAGAGTTTAACACGTGGAAAAGTGTCACTGGGCTTGGAATAGGGTCTGTTTCCACTGGGCTGAGATAGAGAGAAAAAGTTTCCTGTGGAGATCGTAGTCGTCTGCAGTGGCTCCTGTGTCCAGTTGCCATGGCTTTCAGGAGACCCTGGTTCTCGCCTTCACCAGCCCTGCCCGAATCAGTACAAGTTGGTAAGATTGGTAACTCAGTCCTAAGGCTGATGTTTTAAAAGCGTCATCAACATCTGCATTCCAGGAACACCCCGTTATGTGAGTCAGTAGGTCACCAGTCCCCATCCCTGAGCTGCCACCACGCTCTTGGAGGCCAAGCTTAAGGGGAGCAGGAGAGGAGGTAGGAGCCAGAAACACGAACCAGGTGAGAGTTGTGTGAACACCATTCTTGATGGGATTTCCATTCCTTTCCTTTCCTTTCTAAGGAGTACTAAGAATTCAGCCAGGACAATTTTGAGGGAGCCACTTGTCCAGAACCTGAGAACCATCCAGTGTCTGTCCATACCCACGCTGCCATTTCTGGAACTTGTCTGGGCTCTGTCTAGGAGGACAACACAGTTTCTGTTTATACAGGTTTTTAAAAAACTCACCTGGTGTGGACCCAGCTAGACAGGCCTCTCTAGCCAGCTAACTGTTTTCTTGGTGCTCTGGTGAGCAGGGCTGTAGGTTTCCTAGCTGTCAGTTCAGACTTTTGTGTCTGATTAAATCTGGGCAAGGTAAGAGGGCTTTATGACTTTAGAGGCTGACTTCCCTTTCTTCCCTCCCTCCCTTCGTTTCATCCTTCCTTTCCCCCATTCCTTCCTTCCTTTCTGTCTCCCTTTTCCCCTCCTATTCTCCCTCCCTCTCTCTCTCCCTTTTTCCTTCCCTTCCTTCCTTCCTTCTTTCCTTTCCTTCTCCCCCACTCCCCATTTTAAGCAAGCTGGCTGAGAACTCTGTGTCCTCCACTTCAAAGGGCCAGTTGTCTTATTTTGATGTGGGCAGATTGAGAAGTAGGCTTTGAAAAGTAGGCGCTTTTTTTGTTTAATCTTTTCTCCTGGGATAGCTTTCAGAGCAATATATCCAAGTGTCAGTGAGGGGGTTCTGATGAGCTCGGATTCCCAGACTCTCAGCAGGATCATTCTCTAACAGAAATATAAAAGTGAAATATTAAAAACCCTGGAACGTGAACTCCATCTGCAGAGTGGCCAGTGTCTTGTCTGCCTGCACCATGGGAAAAAAAATCTTGAAAAAAGAGGGAGAAGGGGAAAAAGTGCTTTGAGTAAAGAGGTTGACAGGTTTAGTAGAGCATAGTAACATCCCCTCAAAGAAGTGGGTGTTGCTCTGTGACTCCCCAAAATGCTCCTCCTTTGACTCAGCCACCAGAACATTCCTCCCTCCCCCTCAACACACCCCCTTTTCACATGCTAACTGAGGCACCCCTGATTGGCTGAACAATACAGTGGTCACACTTGCTAAAGGCCTGCCATCTTTCACACAATTAGCCAAGACACATTAATCAAGCTGGCCTGGCCGGGGCTGCGAGCCTCCTGCGGTGGGGGAGGGGAGGGTTTGATGCTTCTTACTCAGAGTCCCAGGAAGCAATGACACACCACCGCGCTGGGGGGGATGGGGTGGAGGGGAAGGCCCGGGAGGAATGCTGCAACCAGAAAGTCAGAAAAGGTTAAAGCCCCAGTGGGTGCCAGATCCGGGATGGACTGGATTTGTGGCACAGAAGCTTAGAGCAAACAATGTTTGTCTTGGTTAAAACTCACAGTGGTGTGAATTTAAACAGTGAACCCCTGTAGACATGTCTACAAAGTTCCGTCAGGCTTCTTAGCCCCCCCTACCGCGCCCACAAAAATGTACTTAGGAGTTGCTCTCCTTTGGAGCTTCAAGCACTCCAGGCCAACTGGACAGGGGATTGTGCCAACCCTTGCAGTGCAGGTTTCACCATCAGAACCAGCAGGAATTCAGCAGAGACAGGTAGGAATCACTTGGAACCCATCAATAGAAAGTATTAGCTGGCAAGGTGCGGAGTCCCTGTATTTAAAGGACATTAAAAACAGTTAATCTTGAGAGAAAAAAGTTGAAGTGCATCCTTTGAATCACATGTTCTCCTCTTTCGTTTCCAAATTCCCTTGCAGTAGATTTTCCGCTGGCCATACGGAGCCGATACGATCATCCCTTAGAGACCCGTTGGTTACAGAATCGTGTGGGGCTTTTAAGAGCATCAAATAAATATTTAGACATTTCTCGGCGAAAGTAAACGGAGCCCTTACTCCTCTGGAGGCTGTCCAGTCACCATCTCATTAGACGCAAAGATTCTGCGATAAAGAGAAACTTTTTCCCTGCCCACACGATTGCAGCCCAGTTGTGGGTTTTAATGTGTCATTGATTGTTTCATCCAGCTCCTTTTGCTCTACTGAAAGGGTCTGTCGCGGCTCTGTTTGCTTCCTTCAACACGGTTTTTGAAAGCGCTCACGCTGCGTGAGCTCAAATCCTAGCATTAATGTACTGCTGGGTTCATTTCACCACGCTCAAAAGCGCTGAGTTTAAATCCCTCTCAATTCCATTTGAGGCACCCAAAGACTTGATCCTTCTCCACTAATGGCTCCAAGTTTACATCTAGATACTGAGGTCAAGGACAGGAGAGGATTTAGGAATAACAGTGCATGACATTTGTCAATGCACTTGCCAAATTGGCAATTAGTTCCTGATGTGCGTGCAAAGCATTTTATTCCTGCCTCTTTGATGCTTGTTCCCATAGAGCAGGGAATCGGGCCCACAGAGGCCTTCAAACTTTGCAAGAAATATCTGCTGAAAATCAGGCCCGATTTGTGACAGGAGCTCAGCCGCGGGGAGGCATCCGGGATTATCCTGGTTCTTTTAGTCCCAGGAAAGAACACCGCACGTGGGAAGTTTTTCCACTGGAGGAACTTAGTGGAAATCAAAAGGCAGGAAAACGGCACTAAAAGCCCTGCAGGGACCAGAATCAGACATGCTGTGAGCGACAGGCCCAGGGATACTGCTTGCTTTTCGGCGGGTTTGCTTTGTCAATTTCCGACCACCAGGTGGAAGCAAGAAACAGCAGGGAGGGCACCCAGACCTCGCCGGCATTGCAGTGAGGCTTGCCAGCCATCTCAGAGCATCTTATTCTGCTCTTAAATCCAGTGTGAGAGCTTCGCCGCATCTTACACAGCTATGGGACAGATGATGATTAAAACCTAGAATGATCCTTGTCCTCCTTAGGAGGGTTCCAAGCAAGCATCCATGAATTCAGGCTAAGATCTATACCTGTATTGGTCACAACTTGGTCTACCCTGAGCTTTGAGCCAAGGGGGTATTCAGGTGCTTGAACTAAGGGGAAAGGGATGGATAAGAGAGGCTTTATTTTTATTATTACTTTAAAATATTTATTTATTTATTTATTTGAGTTGGAGGTCTCACTCTGTCGCCTAGGCTGGAGTGCAGTGGCACGCTCACAGCTACTGCCACCTCAAACTGCTGGGCTCAGGCCATCCTTCCGCCTCAGTCTCCTAAGTAGCTGGGACTACAGATACACACCACCACACCCAACTAATTTTTTTATTTATTGTAGAGACGAGGTCTCACCAAGTTGCCCAGGCTGGTCTTGAGCCCCTGGATTCAGGCAACCCTCTCACCTCTGCCTCCCAAAGTGCTGGGATTACAGGCATGAGCCTCCGCGCCCGGCTTTAATCTTTGCTTTAGACTCAGGGAGTACACACGCGTGTTCGCTATATAGACATACTGTGTAGCAGTGGGGATTGGGTCTCAGGCGACCCATTCCCCAGACAGTGAATATTGTGCCTCATAGGTGATTTCTGAACCCTAGTCCCCCTCCCACTTCCCCCTTATTGGTGTCCCCAGTGTCTATTAGTTCCATCTTTGTGACCATTTAGCTCCCACATATGAGTGAGAACATGCAGAGTTTGGTTTTCTGTTTCTCGGGGGCTTTAACTATGGGCATCCACTCCTACATGGAATTGTGGGTCCAAGCTCCTCCTTCTACTATCTGGGAGGATGTGAGAAAGTTATGTATCTCCTAGTTCCCTAATCTGTTAAATGGGAGAAATCCTATCATTTAAAAAGTGCTCCCGCTGGGCTCGGTGGCTCAGCCTGTAATCCTGTGCCTTTGGGAGGCTGTGGTGAGTGGATTGCCTGAGTCCGCAGGCTCGAGACCCGCCTGGGCAGCGAGACCTCATCT
>NW_007246851.1:58661-72580 GCF_000164805.1 Carlito syrichta
GGAAGGCTGAGGCGGAAGGATCGCCGGAGCCCAGCAGGTCGAGGCCGCGGTGGCCGGCGGTGGCCAGGAGCGGCCACTGCACTCCAGTCTGGGCGACAGAGTGAGACTCCAACTCAAAAATAAGTAAATAAGTAAATAAATAAATAAATAAATTAAGTGCTCCCTATGTGCCGTGCTCAGAACATCCCTGCTGCTGTGTGCCAAGTCGGATGCTGGGTGGGGTAGCCCCATTTTACAGATGAGGAAACAAGAATTTTTCTCTCAGGCCCACAGGGAGGTATTTTTTTTAACGCAAACTGGTCAAATCTGCATCTAAACCTTGTCTTCCTTCCATTAACCATGTTGTGTCCTTCTGCCCTATTCTGCAGAGTGGTTCTGAGAAGTAAACAAAATCAGTGAACTGTGTCTGCTATCATGCCTGACTTTTAGTAGGCATGATACTTTCACTAGCTTTTACTACCTTTTAGTAAAGGCTGTTTCACATTCGGGTTTTTTTTTACCCAGCATAGAAGTTCAGCTGCTCAGTGACTCGTTGTGATTAGACCCAATGACAAGTGTGTGAGGACTGATGCCATGTCTGTTTCTTTATCTTGGCCTTCTTAGATGTCAGACACACCTCCTGGCACCAGAGCTGACTTTCGTTTTTACTTGCTTGTCCCCAACCTTGCCTGAATCTGCATATTCTAAGAGCTATCAGTTTTTGCTTTTGTTTTTTTGAGCTATGGTCTCACTCTGTCACCCAGGCTGGAGTACAATGGCATGATCCCCCTCACCACAACTTCAACCTCTTGGGCTCAGGCAATCCTTCTGCTTCAACCTTGTGAGTAGCTGGAACTACAGGCATGCACCACCAGACCCGGCTAATTTTTTGACTTTTTTGTAGAGACGAGGTCTCACTATGTTGCCCAGGATAGTCTCAAACTCTTGGGCTCAAGCAATCCTCCCTCCCAGACCTCCCAGAGTGCTGGGATTATAGGTGTGAGCTGCCACACTCATCTGACTCTCAATTTTCAAATACCTACCTAAGTCAGTTTGAGCGTCGGTTAAGACGGCCCTGTCTGGTGATGGGTCCTCACGCCTACACTGCAGTAAAAGGTCTGCTTGTGCTGTGCCCACAGGACTCTTCCCTGGGAGAACCCTTGTTCCCTATAGCCTGTGTAATGGGTATTCAGTAAGGGCTGCTACATCGCCGGCAGCGTTCGTGTTCTCGTAAACTTCACCCACACATGGCATGGTGGGCAGAGCACTGGAATCTTCTACAGAACAAATCTGGCCATTCTCATGCTTCCAGAATTTTGCACATGCTCCCAAACTGGCACATAGTAGGTAGTCAGTAGATAATAGGGGAAATGAAATTAGTGACTAGGAGTTTGAAAAGCTGGGTTCTAGTTTCGATTGCAACCTCTAGGACTCTAATAATTCTTGTTCTATGTGCTTTGCCAAGAAAGAACATGTAAGTTATGATTCACCTTATTGCTGGGTAATAATAGCTGATGTTTACTGAGCACTCACTGTGAGTTGGACACTTTACACACATTATTCTACCATGATTCCCAGCAGCCCTGTCAGGAGAGGCAGTGCTATTATCCCCACTTTATTGGTGAGAGAGCTGACGCTTTGAGAGAGGTATGTATCTTGCCAATGTCACCCGGCCGGGCAGGGTGTCACCTGCTGGACTCTGAGGTGGTGCTTGTAGTAGTATTTCCGTTGACCTTAACTACCAAAGGGCAAATATAATGATTTGGCAATTTAAACAATGCCCAGCTAGGCACAGTGGCTCACAACTGCAATCCCAGTACCAACTTCTCATTCATTCAGCAACTTCTCATTCCCAATACTTTGGGAGGCCGAGGCAGAAGGATCTCTTGAGGCCAGGAGTTTGAGACCAGCCTGGGCAACAAAGCGAAACTTCATCTCTACAAAAGAAATTAAAAAGTTAGCCAGGTGGGCTGGTGTGCTCCTATAGTCCCAGCTACTCAGGAGGCTAAAACAGGAGTATCACCTGAGCCCAGGAGGTTGAGGCTACGGTAAGCCGTGATTGTGCCACTGCACTCCAGCCTGGGCAACAGAGTGAGACTCAGACCCAAAAAATAATAATAGTAATAAAATAATAATAAACAGTGCCCAAGACTGGGAACCAGTGAATAGCACTTCCACATCCAACTCCAAATGATTCTGCCTTTCCAACTTGACTTGATTTTAGTGTCTGCGATCTTGGTGACGTGTGCCGGGAACAGAATGTGAGTGGCGTCCCTAGCCTGGGACTCCAGCAACCTCCCTCGCTGAAGCTAATGCAGCCACCAGCGCGTGAGCTGCGACTGGGCTCATTACTGCTCACTTGTGTCTGGAGCGGCCCACGGCTCCCGGGGAGTTGCTATTAACATCTTTATTAACCCATCCTCCAGTCAGTCAGGGAAATTAATTTAGATACACAGTCACTTTGATCTTCATTAATAGTCGCTTCTCATTTCTACATTTATTTTTAGTTTTCTCATCTTTAATTTATTTGGTGTCAATTATTAGTTTTTATTGAGGGGGTGTAGATGATCTTAAAGTAATTAAGGTGAGGAAAAATCACATGGGAGGGAAAGCAGGTAAAAAGTGTTTCTTTCTAAAGTAAAGCCCTGCTAAAAATATACAGTTTTTATTTATCCATTTAAAAAAGAATTAACGTAAGCCAGGCTCGGTGGCTCAGCCTGTAATCCCGCATCTTTGGGAGGCTGAGGTGAGTGAATTGCCTGAGCCCACAGGTTCGAGACCTGCCTGGGCAACTTGGTGAGATCGCATTTCTACAATAAATAAAAAAATCAGCCGGGCATGGTGCACATACCTGTAATTCCGGCTACTCGGAAAGCTGAGGCGGAAGGATCACTGGAGCCCAGTGGGCCGAGGCTGCGGTGACCGGGAGCGGCCACTGCACTCCAGTCTGGGCGATGGAATGAAACTCCAACTCAAAAAAAAAAGAATTAACGTTTTAAATGTTAAAAAAGAATAAAAATAAGACAAAATCCTGCTGTGTTTCTTCCCAGTTCAAGAAGAAAAGAGGCCTTCAGGGGCCAAATGCCATGGAAATGGCTCAAACCAGAGGCTCCTTCCTAGTCCTGGGGCTGGTGACTTACACCCCAATCACTGTAACACACAGAGCAGGATGGCAAGCGCAATCACCTGGGTTACTCTAACACTTGAAGCATAAAGTTTGATACATTTATTTTCTTTCTGTCTTTCATCCAAGCATCAACTTCCTGTTCATTCAGCAAATGTTTATTGACTGCTCTGTGCTGGGGACTGTGAGAGTCAAAATAAAGAAGACATTGAATCCTGCCTTCAAGGCACAAGTCTAGAGGGGCAGAGAAAGAATGGTACCCTGTGGCATTGCAGCATCCCCGGGGGTCTTTAAGAACACCTGGAAAGGTTCTCTTCATTCGGGGAATCTAGGGATGATTTTGAGAGAAAGACATGGGCTGGCCAGGGCAGCTAGAGAAGATGGCTGGAGGAAGCCAGCCTTCTTCCGGTGAGCAGAGGGACTGCATCCAGGCAGAAAGACTGGATGCAGAAGCACAGGGGAGCAGGTGTCTCTGGTAATATACAAAGCAGTAAACTGCCAGGAGCTAAAACATCGGCTGTGTAATGGGCCGAGGCTGGACATTAACCTGGAAAGGTCAACAGGACCAGACTGGAAAGTGCTTGGTAACCACCCTGGACTTTGACCTATAAACAGGGAAGTATATGGTAGGATTTAACTTTTAGGAAAATTTGATTGGAAGACTAGATGTAGAGGGTGTTTGTTTGTTTTGTTTTGTTTGAGTCGGTGTCTCACCCTGTCGCCCAGGATGGAGTGCAGAGGCACGCTTATGGCCACCACCGGCCTCAGCTTCCTGGGCGCAGGCAATCCTTCTGTCTTAGCCTACTGTAAAGTCCCAAGTAGTTGGGACTACAGGCATGTGCCACCATGCACAGTTAATATTTTTTAAATGTTTTATAGAGATGAGGTCTTATTGCATTGCCCAGGCTGGTCTCAAACTCCTGGGCTCAAGTAGTCCTCCCTCCTTGGTCTCCCAAAATGCCGGGATTACAGGCATGAGCCACTGCATCTGGCCTAGAAATTTTTTTTTAACTTATGTTTTTTGCAGAGACAAGGTCTCACTATGTTGCCCAGGCTGATCTCAAACTTCTGGACTCAAGTGATCCTCCTGCCTTGGCCTCCCAAAGTGCTGGGATTACAGGTGTGAGCCACCACAGCTTGCCCTATATGTGGAATTTAATTAGCAGCAGGCAAAACCAGAAGCAACATGACAATGCTCTAGATTCTAGAAGACAAACAGGAAAACCATCTGGAAGGTAGAGTCCATGGAAGGCTGTAACTGATTGGATTTGAGTTGTGAAGGAGAAATCTACATCCAGTGGGTAAAAGAATGACAACCCCCTTCACTGCTGTCACAGTGATATCCCTGCTATTTTATTTGCAGGGGACAAAAGAGAGAAGGAAGAGATTTATGGGTAAGGTAATGAGTACAAGGTTTGAACATGCTGGGATGAGGTATCTGTGTGGCCACCCAATAGAGCTATCTAAAAAGCAAGTCAATACGACTGTGAGTACAAGAGTCTGGTCTAGACACTCAGATATGGTGTCTGCTTAAATTGGTGTTTAAAGCCCCAGGTGTGAATTTAGTTGCCCAAGGGAGGTGTGTAGAAAGAGAAGACCGTGAGGGAACCCTGGGGACCCATACTGAGGGGCCAGGTGGCAGGATAGGGGTCTTTGGGAGCTGAGAAGGAAGAGCGAGAGGGGCTGGAGGAGACTAGAGATAATGAAATACCATGGAAACCACATGACCACTAGCTTGGGGTGGGGGATGGATGGCTGGGCACCATATCTGCATTCTCAGGGCTGAGCCTAATGACCACATGGGGTGGTTCTTCAAAATTTGTGGAGGTGACAGCAAGTGGTAGGTGTTGTCAAATGTTACATCGTGAAACATGATAAACACTGATAAGCACAATCAATCTGTAGCTCAAAAATCATTTGTAGGGATGGACAGATGTGAGCCATGGTCTTGCTCCTGAGAGAGGGACAGGTCCTGACCAAGACTACTCCCTCCACCTTGTCCACCCACAAGGAGCAAGGCCTGGCCTCTCTGCCTCTATAAAGACTGTAGGAATGGGCTTCAGAGGATGGGGTATTTTTTCAGAAATCACAGAAAGTTTTGATGCAGGGTTTAAAAAGTGATAAGCACGGCTGGGTAGTGTGTGCCTTTAGTCCCAGCTACTAGGGAGGGAGGTGGGAGGATCACGTGAGCCCAGGCGTTGGAGGCTGCAGTGAACTATGATCACACCTCTGGACTGTGGCCTGGATGAAAAAGTGAGACCCTAACTCTTAAACAAAAACAAAAAATAAAGGTTGGGTGCAGTTACTGAGGCATGTAATCTCAGCACTTCGGGAGGCTGAGGTGGAAGGATTGCTTTAAGCCAGGAGTTTGAGACCAGCCTGGGCAACACAAGGAGAACCTGTCTCTACAAAAAATTTAAAAAATTAACTGGGTGTGGTGATGTGTGCCTATAGTCCCAGTTACTCAGGAAGATGAGGCAAGAGGATCTCTTGAACGCAGGAGTTCAAGGGTGAAGTGAGCTATGATCATGGTATTGCACGCCAGCCAGGGCAACAGAATGAGATGGAAGGAAGGAAGGAAGGAAGGAAGGAAGGAAGGAAGGAAGGAAGGAAGGAAGGAGGCGTTCCAGGCTCAAATGCCATAGAGCACTGCCTCTTAGAGTCCTGATGATGCTCTGAAAAGAATCTGAAGCCTGGTGAAGCCTCCTGGAGCCAAGAACAAAAGAAGTTTCCAAGCCAGCCCTGTGGGAAAGAGTGAAGGAAGCGGTGAGGCGTTAAGTGTGTGTGTAGGTAGGAGAAAAGGGCTGCAGATGTGGGCAGTGCAGTTTCAAAGTTACTGCTCAATATAGTGAAATAAGGCTGACAACATTATCAACTATTTAAATATAGGGTATCTCAAGAGCGCATTGTGTTTGGGAAATTCCAGAGTTCAGTAGACCCGGCTAGGAGATAACCTTAGGGCAATTGAGGCTAGACTATAGCACCTAGAAAATGTTTTACTTTGAGCTCAGACTCCACATGGGCCCAAAGCTGTTTTGCCAAGCAATCAACACATCTCTATTGACTAAGGTTACCATGCTTGAATTTGTTGTGAAATGAGCTTTATTCAATATTTATGGAAAATTGACTTTTAAAATATGGTAGCAACAGTTCCGCTCTCATTTTAATTTTATTCCATTTAGTTTGGAAATGTAAATGTTCTGCTTTTTTCCTTTTCTTTAGCAACTTCCTTTACTTTTCCTGCCTCGAATTTCAATTGAACTCAAATGAGAACTCTTTTAAAGAAAACCGCAGAGGGAGGAGGAGAAAAATCTGGTCTAATGATTTACTGTCGTCTTTGGAGGGAGAAGGGAAACAAGCTACGTCCAGGCCTATTATTTTTCGCTGCTATTGAAGCCGAGAAACAGACTCCCCTTGAAATGGCGCAGAGTGGAATGCCTGTCTGTCTGTGGATCATTCTCTGGCTGATGGCTCACAGCTCCGCTCCTGGGAAGATCAGGCGGAGAGAGGCAGGGTCGCTGGGCATCAGGCTGCCTGCCTGGGCAAGAGGGTGGGCCTCGAACAAGTGCAGGGCCTGGCCTCTGCTTTATAGCCACTCCCAATGAGGCTTCCCCCGACCGACTCTGGGCACAAAAATTCCTCTATCTCAGAGAATATAGCTGCAAGACAGATGTGTGAAGGAAGTCAGCAAGACCAGTCACAAAACGTGGAACTTCAGGCACAGGATGTTGTTACTCCTGGGGTCCTGAAGCAACCTTTTTTTTTGAGTCGGGTCTCACTCTGTCGCCCAGGCTAGAGTGCAGTGGCACACTCACGGCTCACCACAGCCTCGAACTCTTGGGCTCTGGTGATCCTTACACCTCAGCTTATAGCTGGGACTATAAGGTACATGCCACCACGTCCGGCTAATTTTCTTTTTTTTTTTTGAGAGATGAGGTCTTGCTGTATTGCCAAGTTTGGTCTTGAATTCCTGGGCTCAAGCAATCCTCTTGCCTTCACTTCCCAAAGTGCTAAGATTACAGGTGTGAGCCACCATGCCTGGCTGACTCTTATTTTAAAATTTTGTTTATTTTTTTAGGCAGGCTTTTTAGGCTTTCTCTGTGCCACTCTCGGTGTCGTCCCACATTTAACCTTATCTATGTTCTTACAGTTTATTTTTGAGACATGGTCTTGCCCTGTTGCTCAGGCTACAGTGCAGTGACATGATCAGGGCTCACTGCAGCCTCCAACTCCTGGGCTCAAACAATCCTCCTACCTCAGCCTCCTGAGTAACTGAGACTACAGGCATACACCACCACGCCCAGCTAACATTTTAAAATTGTTTTGTAGAGACAGGGTCTCACTATGTCACCTAGGCTTGTCTCAAACTCCTGGACTCAAGTGATCCTCCTGCCTCAGCTTCCCAAAGTGCTGGGATTACAGGCGTGAACCACATCCCTCCCTGAGACAACTCTTACAGGTTATCCCTTTTCTGGTAGAATTTATGAGAACTGAGTTTTCCCTCAGCATGCTTCCTCTTTCACAGCCTTGAACAACATTTCAAGTATGTGTCAGATATTATTTCTGCAACTTTTTTGTACATCGATTAATTAAATTTTTACAACAACCTCACTTGAGTTTTCACAGATAGGATACAAGCCTCAGAGAAGTGTGTGTGGAGTTGCTGGGGAGGAGTTGCCCTGCCCTCCTTGCTAGACCTGAGGTCCTCTGTCGCTCCTCGCTAGAAACATCTGGAGACCATTAAAGTCGTAACAACAGAACAACAACTGACGATACCTGGACCCTCCCCAGACTCGTTGAATCAAACTCTAGGGCTCCTTTTCTTTTAGAAGCTCCCCGAGTGATGCTAATATGCAGCCTTGCTTGAGAACCTGTGTGAGACCATCCTACCTCTCCAAAATGAGTGGTCGAAACAGCAAGAATTAAAAGGAACAAAACTAACACTTGATGAGCCCCTCATATATGCCCTGTGCTTGGTCTTACCTAATCCTCCCAGCAACTGGGAAATGATTCCCATTTGACAGATTTGGAAATGTCTCAATTATTTAAACAGAGAGGTTAGGCAATTTCCCCAAAATCTCAGTTCTCATAAGTGGCAACAAGGAGACTGGCGTCTGGGACTGTGTTTGTGTTACTATATCACACAGCTAAGAAGCAACCTCTGGTCCACACTGAGTGCTCAAAAGAAACCAAGCAGACTTACGGGGGGGGGGGAACCAAAAAAACCGGAATTATCTCTTGGAGGGCTGGCCCCTTGTAATACAGGTTTCCCCCACTAGGTGAGGGTTCTAGGAACTCATCGGCACCAGTGTTCAGCTAGTGTTGTGAGAGGTTGCATTCAGCTTCAGTGAATTTTTTTTGTGCAGATTCTTTCAACTGTTTACCTTTTTCATGGTGGATGATTTACGACTGCACCTGCCCACACCACCCTGAGTGTTCAGCAGTTTTTGACCCAAAATGGCGTGACCCCTGTGCCCCACCCTTCCTATTCCCTGATCTCGCCCCAAGCGACTTTTTTTTGTTTCCTCAGATGAAAAAAAGTCCTCAGAGGGAAACATTTGGCCAATGTGGAAGAGGTGAAACACAAAACAGCAGAAGCATTAAAAGGCATCAAAATTGGCAAGTTCAAAGTTTTCAACAGTGGGAAAAGCACCTCAATAGGTGTATTGCATCATGCGGAGAGTACTTTGAAGGTGACTGAAGTTTAAACATGTAAGAATATATACACAATTTTTGATAAATAAATTCCAGGGTTTTTTGGGATTCCCCTCCTGTAAGAATGAGAGCTTGGCGCAAATTACAATTTCGATAGAAGGAAACATAGACAATTTCCAATGAGAACAATAAGGAGGAAATACCTGAGGGGGAATGGGAAGCAGGGGGAAAAAAGAGACAGAGCATGATGGGATATTTATATGACCCTGACTATCCTAGTTCTCACAACCCTAGGCAGTAGGAACTATTATTATTCCCTTCCGCAGATGGGAAAACTGAGGCCCAGTGAGCAACACCTTCAGGACACACACCTTGTGAGTGGCATAGCATGGATTCAAAACTTGGGTCTGGGTTCCAAGTGCCTAACCACACACTGTCTACACTGTCCATCACTTTTCAAAGGAAGGCAAAGCAAATCAGATGTATTGGTTTAATGATCCAAAGTGGGCACTTCCACTCAGCATGTCATTGGATGATCTCAGCATCCTTGAGGTGACTTCCCCCACCAGCCTGTGTGAAAGAGTCAAGGGTGGCTGTGGTCAGCGTAGCTTGTGTAAGGTCTCAGCAAAACCCAAGATGCAGTTGGGTATTCAAACCTGAGCTCAGCTAACCCCCAACCCATCCTCCACAAGAGCAGCACTAGAGCTAGGAGTGGTATTTAAACATTAAAGACCAGAAAACACAGCAAACGGAGTGCTCAGAAGTAAGACAGAGTGGGAGGGGCGGATTTCATGGTGTTGATTGGAAGTCAGGATGTGGCCGGAGGAGCAGATATTTATTGTCTTGTGTTTGGTCAGGCTAGAACTGTAAATGGGCAGAGAAAATGAGTTGGTAAAAAAACTCTACTAACAGATGCCAGCTCTTCTAAGCTTTGCTCGTTATTTTGAAATGAGGCAAAATCGTACCAAACAGAGAGTAGATAACCTGTGTGAACAAGGGTTTCCCTCAGCGCACACCTGGGCCTGTAAACGCTAGCCAGGAGAGGTTCATGTCTAATTGTGTCTGACCTTGAGAACTCAGCCAAAATCACGTTCCTTGATCAACTTCTCCTACTCTACAACTCTTAGCACGAGAAATCCAATTTTTAGCCGGGCTCAGTGGCTCAGCCTGTAATCCCACGCCTTTGGGAGGCTGAGGTGAGTGGATTGCCTGAGCCCGCAGGTTCGAGACCCGCCTGGGTAACTTGGCAAGCCCTCATCTCTACAATAAATCAAAAAATTAGCCGGGCGTGGTAGCTTACACCTATAGTTCCAGCTACTTGGAAGGCTGAGGCAGAAGGATCACCGGAGCCCAGCAGGTCGAGGCTGCGGTGGCCAGGAGTATGCCACTGCACTCCAGTCTGGGCGACAGAGTGAGACTCCAACTCAAAAAAAAAAAAAAAAAAAATTAAGAAATCCAATTTTTAATTGAACTTTTGAAATCACAAAATAATGCTATATAAGCTCTCTATTTTAAAAATGTTTGAGACTGGGCGTGGTAGCTTACACCTATTATCCCAGCACTTTGGGAGGCCAAGGCAGGTGAAGCACTTGAGGCCAGGAATTGGAGACCAGCCTGTGCAACATAGCAAGACCTCATCTCTACAAAATATAAAAACAAAAATTGTCCATGTGTGGTGGTACATGCCTGTAGTCCCAGCTACTCGGGAGGCTGAGGCGGGAGGATCACCTGAGCCCAGGAGTTGGAGGCTGTGGTGAGTCGTGATTGTGCCACTCCAGCCTGAGTGACAGAGACCTCAACTCAAAAATAATAAGTAAATAAAGTTTGAGAAAATAGGCATAGAAGTGAAACAGGTAGGCCTCT
Organism: Carlito syrichta; assembly: GCF_000164805.1. Taxonomy (NCBI): domain Eukaryota; kingdom Metazoa; phylum Chordata; class Mammalia; order Primates; family Tarsiidae; genus Carlito; species Carlito syrichta. The sequence continues at coordinate 69,283 of NW_007246851.1, forward strand.
GCAACCACTATCTCTGTATGGTGAGTAGTCTTCTAGGTCTTTCTATGTGCAAACCCACATGAATATGTCAGTATATCAAATTAATTTTTGCTCAACCATGATGAAATTCTTTTTTGTGATAAGTAGTCCTGGTTTAGCCCATTCATATGGGAACTAAAGGAAGAGATTTTTAAGACCAGATTTTTAAGACCTTTCAGGCCTAAGAAAAATATGAGGCAGAAATATCATCTTAGATTGGAGTTGAAATATAATTTCCTCAGTTTGGAGAGGGCAGTAGAGGAAATCTGATGAGGAACATCACTGTGCATCCTCCACAACTCCCCTTATGGCCTCACAAAGAATAAGCACTCTCGGACGAGCTCGGTGGCTCAGCCTGTAATCCCGCGTCTTTGGGAGGCTGAGGTGAGTGGATTGCCTGCGCCCACGGGTTCAAGACCCGCCTGGGCAACTTGGCGAGACCTTATCTCTACAATCAATCAAAAACTAGCTGGGCGTGGTAGCACGCGCCTGTAGTTCCAGCTACTCAGAAGGCTGAGGCGGAAGGATTGACAGAGCCCAGCTGCGTCGGAGTGGCCACTGCACTCCAGTCTGAGCGACAGAGTGGGACTCCAACTCAGAAAAAAAAAAGAATAAGCATTCTCTCCGTATTTCTGAATGCACGGGAAATTGTCCCCTGTCATGGCGGGGTTTTAGTTTGGGTTAAATAGCGGTAATACCAAGAACAATAGAAGAACCAGGTGTATCCAAGTGGAAATGATACTGAGTACAGCAAAGAGAATTAGGATTTTTGTTATCACCTATTTTGGATGATTCAGCTCAGCACCTACTTCCATTTTTGCCACAAGTGACATCTAAAATTAGGCCCCCTTGCTGTCGACCGTCGACCACTTCTGGGTCTTGCAGACTTTGCGTCACCATTTGTCACATTTCACACATGTTCTTTGTTCTCCCTAATGACCTGTGAGCTCTGTGAAGGTGGGAGGTTCTTTTCATATCTTTTGTATTCTCCCCTGCTCTTAGTTCATGCTCTGCACAGAGCACACAGTAAATGCATATTTGCTGACTTTTTGCTGAATGTTTGACTGTATAAGAAGTCTGCTAGGGCTGCTGTAACAAAATCCCACAAACTGGGTGGCTTCAACCACAAGCGGGTTGTCCCACAGCTCTGGAGACTGGGAAGGGTTGGTTCCTTCTAGGCCTCTCTCCTTGGCATGTGGACAGCACCTTCTCCCTGCATCTTTTCGTTGTATTGCCTGACATGTGGCTACCTCTGTGTCCAAATTTCCCGTTTTTATGAGGATACGAGTTAAATTGGATTAGGTGCCACCCTAACAACTTCATCTTGACAAATTACATCTGCAATGACCCTATTTCCATATAAGGTCCTATTCTATTCCTTTTAAAAACAAAAACAAAAAACAGGGACTCTATCACCCAGGCTGGAGTGCAGAGGCGCAATCATGGCTCACCACAGCTTCGAACTCCCGGACTCAAGCAATCCTCCTGCCTCAGCCTCCCAAAGTACTGGGATTATAGCCATGAGCCACCATGGCCCAGCACGTATAAGGTCATGTTCTGAGAAGTTAGGACTTCAACATACTCATTTGGGGAGCACACAGTTCAACCCATAATAGTGACCTTTCACCGAGACGAGGTTTTAAAAATCATTATTTTAGCCTTCCTGATACCTGAATCCTTTTTTTTTTTAGCCCAAGCCACAAAGAGCATCTAGAATTGTAACAGTATTTTGGGCCACAGGATTTTCAGGTTGATTTTGCTTTTTGATATTTCTCTCTGTGTTTCTAGAATGGTTCCCGCTGCCTAAGCCTCGGAGCCTTCAGCTTGTCTGGAACAGGTGAGTACCACCCCGGGAGGTTACCTTTCGGCAGGGCCAAGGAGACATTTCGCTGGATTTCAGTCCCTGGAGTCACCATCCCTAAGCACCTCTCCTGAGGGGCTCTAAGCCCCAGGAAGATGCCTTTAGGAGAAGCAGCCCCTGTGAGTCTGTTGGTTTTTCTCTCTGAACTATTTTACTTTCAGTGAGTTTGGTCATTAAAATTGTTTTGTGTCCCTCAGCCATGCCCCAGGCCCTGAGAACCAGGCAGCATTGGCCTGCAAGAAAACCTAGTGGGTTTATTATTCTCTGACACAGAGAAACCAAATAACATCATTGAGTGGCTATTGGAGGAAGGGGGGCTTGATTCATGGGGGTCATGCTTTCCCAGGCCCTCTCCACGTACGCTCTGCTCGGTCCAGGGCAGACTTTTATTACCAGCTTTCAACAAATCCCTGGTTTCTTTTGCAGAGTAAAACAGATAATAGAGACATTCCGGGAATAGTTAGCTAACTAAGCCGTGCCAGGCAACCTCAGGCTAAGAAGAACTCAGTGTTTTCGGACAATGACCAATTACAATAACCAGTATTATTTGATCTGGGAGTAATTAGCCGAGGCTCTGTTCTTTTTGCTTCAGTGAGGAGGCAAAAAGGGCAGTGGGGGAAAACATCAGAGACAGGGGAAATAGCTCAAATGTCAAAGGAAAACACACTCGCAGGTGGGGAGGAGCAGGAGAATGTCCCCGGCCGAGGTCCTCACCCAACATTTAAACATTGTTCTTCCCTGGAAATGTGCTGGAGTTGAGCTCAGTAGAGTGCCGTTTGATTTGTTCCTCCGTACTGTTCATGGGCTTCAAAAAACCTTCATGTAGACGGAATTTGAGGGTACAAAGAGGAAAATAGGTCGGGAACGTAGAACTGTGGACTCCCAAAGGCTTTCATCGGGAGGGACAGCCCTCCCCAGGACCTCTGCACCCTCCACTCTGATTTTCAAAAGCATGGGGTAACCCGAACATCCCCACTATTGGAGACAGGTTCCAGAGAGCTGCTGCTCATCGTTTCATTCAAGATGTGCACACCCCCTCACGCGGCGGCCAGGCTCCCCAGCCCCAGCCAGGGCTACGCAGATCTCAGCACTGCCTGTGACTGGCTTTTATGTCACTCCTGGCTTCCAGCAGAAATGCAAACTGCCTTGATACTCTACTCTGCTGCTGTTGGTGCTGCCACTGTCCCATGGCAGAAGATAATGTCACCAGCCTTTCTTTCCAGGGTGAAGTAGTCTTGATTCTATGAATATCCCTCCAGTTTTTCTGGCTGTACAACACCCACTACCTCTGCCCCTTCCCTTGTCCTTAGCAATAATCTATTTGAATGTCTTCACTCAGACTTCTAACTTCTCTGCTCAGATCCTTAAAACAGAAAATGATGTCTAGAGCTGTGTTGTCTAACACAGCGGCCACTAGCC
>NW_007246851.1:72891-75270 GCF_000164805.1 Carlito syrichta
CCGGGAGCGGCCACTGCACTCCAGTCTGGGCGACAGAGTGAGACTCCCACCCCAAAAAAATAAATAAAAATTAAAAATTAAAAAATCAATTAATTAATTAAATTTGAAAGTCAGTTATTCTACTGCACTAGCACATTCCAAGGGCTCAGTAACCACATGCGAGTAGTGGCAACAGTATTGGACAGAGCAGAAGTAGAATGTTTCCATCACCGTGTGAGTAGAGGCAACGTATTGGACAGAAGTAGAATGTTTCCAACATCATGTGAGTAGTGGCAGCCATATTGAACAGAATAGAAATAGAATGTTTCCATCACCATATAAGCTGTGGTGACCACATTGGACTGCACAGAACTGGAATGTTTCCATCATCATGGAAAGTTCTATTGAACAGCACTGATCTAGATTGTCACATAAGAAAACTCTTGGCTCTGTGAAGGGCTCTGGGAAAGGACTAATGTTAGATGAACTATGTGTGATGTGCCTAGCAAGGTGCCGTGTATATTATTACATTTCATCCTCCTTATGAGTGTCATTTCCAAGTCAAAGAGGAGGAAACTGAGGCTCAGAGAAGTTAAGTAACATGACTGAGGTAGCCCAGCTGAGAAAGTGAAACCTGAATTCACTTGGTACACAGGCCTCTGTGGTTTGTGTATTGATTCAGGGTGCAGATGTGGTGAGAGGAGTCACTGTCTCTCCACACGTGTGAAGGGGAGAGGAGTGATGTGCATGTGCAGGCCTGGGCATGGATCTCAGGGCCTGCTGAGGCTTGATGGTGACTTCATTATCGTGGCCTCGTAGGTGCACATTCATTTTCTAAATTGATCAGCAAATGGGAGGGCAGCGTCTCTGATGTTTTCTTTGTGTTGGATGCATTTCTCATTGTGAGCTTCCACTTTCCCACGTCCTAAACTGAGAACATTTGGTTTCTTTTAAGCACCTACTCTATCCTTGTCCTTTTCCTCTTCCTAAGAGTCTAAGGGAGAAAGCAAAGAACCCAGCTGAGTGGGATCAGCCTGTCCTGCACTTTGGAGGTCAGTGGCAGCACTGGGGTGGGAGGCTTTTACACTCAGAGCCAGGGAAATCAAAACTGCTGTCCCAGACTCTAGAACAACTAGCTTTGAGATGTGCTGAGTAAGGGATTAGTGTATGGTGTTTCACACAGTCACAAAGCTTGTGTTTCATTTTTTCTTCTTGTTTGTGTTTCTATTCGGGACTTTTAAAATTAAATGCAGATGTCCTGGTACTCAGTACATCGTTTAGGGTCGATGTACAATTTTAAGAGTTTTTATCAGCAAGTGGGTGTGCGGCAATTCAAGTTGGTTGGAATGAATGTGTTGTCCTTGCCCATGGGGGTGGGCACTCTCCTAGGCTGCTGGTGGGAATGGGAATGGGTATAAGGAGGGACCCAGAAGTATCTTTTAGAGGGCAGGCCCCTTGTAGTACAGGCTTCCACTGCTAGGTAAGTGTTCTAGGAACCCACTGGTGTCAGTGTACCAGCTAGTGTTGTTGTGAGAGGCTGCATTTGGCTTCGGTGAATTTTTTTTGGAGATGCTTTCAACACGTTTGCCCATTTCATGATGGGTAATTTATGAGCACACCTGTCCACACTGCACTGAGTATTCAGCAGTTTTTGACCAAAAATGTCGTGATGCTTGTGCCCACCCCTCCCATTCACCTGATCTCGCCCCAGATGAAAAAAGTTCTCAAAGGGAAATGTTTTGCTGATGTGGAAGATGTGAAACAAAAAACAGCAGAAGCACTAAAAGGCATCAAAATGGACAAGTTCCAAAAACTGTTTTGAGCAGTGGAAAAAGCATCTCAATAGGTATACTGCATCAAATGGAGAGTACTTTGAAGGTGACTGAAGTTTTAAAATGTTAGAATAAATACACAATTTTTTATAAATAAATTCTGGGTTTTTTTGGGTTCCCCTTGTACAGATTTTTAGCCGACAGTATATCTGTCCTTCACCCTAGGAATTTCAATTCTAGGAATTCATCCTAAGGAAATAATTACACATGTACACAAAGGTTTCTCTTTGAAGATATTTGTCACAGCATACAGCGTTATTTTAATAGCATTACCCCCATCCCAACAAAAAAGGAAACAGCTCAGAAAAGGGTCTGCCTGTGTAGATTATGTTATGCCCCATAGTGGAAAGTTATGCAGCCTGTAAAATTATGTCCTAGAAGGACATTCAAAGTCATAGGAAGATGATCAAAACGGTCAAGTGGAAAAAGGAGGTTATAGCTGGGCTCGGTGGCTCAGCCTATAATCCTGCACCTTTGGGAGACTGAGGAGAGTGGATTGCCTGAGCCCACGGGTTCGAGACCCGCCTGGGCAACTTGGCGAGACCGCATCTCTACAATAAATCAAAAA